>NC_051188.1:67304694-67597194 GCF_015220075.1 Falco rusticolus | reverse complement strand
AGCAGCTCCACATGCTGAGCAGAACTCCCAGTCTGTTGGCTGCACAGGGCGGGAGCAAAGCAGGAAAACACTGAGCAAGTTCGTTTCCCCATTTCTGCGTGGCAAATCATTCCTGAGCCAATGCCATCTCTCGGGCTTTTCAGATCTCACCTGGCTTTACCATAGGTTGCAAGACTAAGGCAGTATCTAGGACATTAGAAACAGCGAAGCGAAAAGACTGCAAATCTTGTCCTCTCAAAGAGCCTCCAATTATTTCCTAGAGCCCCTCCCAACAGAAACTTTAATGTTTTTTTTCATCTTGACATCGAAGTTGCCTGAGGCACTCATGACCCTGAAGGAGCAAATGCAAATGACTCCTCTCACCCTAGGCTTCAGAAGGGAGTCTGAAACATCCAGGGTGTGATCTGAAGTTGTGTCACCACCCAGAGCCTTGAACACTCCTTTCAGCAACCTTAGGTTTTATGCTAATCTGCCAGGCTTCTCTCATTATCACATTTACATTTTCATAGCCATACCTGCTGTTTCCTTCTTTTGTTTCTCTGGTGACACAGACCCCAGCAAAGCTAAGCTAGTGCAGAACAACGCTTGAGAACAAATCTGGCGGTCATGAAAGAAAGCAGTGTGGTGACTTTGGTGCCCATCAGCTCATTTCATGCAAGCTACTGAATAACCACCGTAGTGCGGCTTTCAATCACTGTCAGCAATGGGCCAGAAATGAACCACTAATTCACCTCCCTTCTAACCTTGGGCAGGGGAAGGTCATGCAGACATGTGGCTACTCTGGGGGCAGAATGATATCCCTCCAGTTCCTGCCTGACCATGGCCCAAAGCTCGTGTTACCCACTTCATCACCTTATTGTTGATCTTGTACTCAGAAGCATGCTCAACCTTAGTGTATTATTCCATTCAGGTTTAAATCTGGCCTTTTCAGGGCACAGAGCACCCAGACCAAACCTCAAGCCCTCATCTGACAACCTCCTCAAACTATCTCAAGACTTCAGCAATAATCTGAGCCAGAGATGAAGCATAAGCAGAGTCAGTCCCCTGGAGGTAAAAAGCTCCTCATCATTATTAGCCAGGCCTCGATCAAATTTGGCTCACTTTGATCCTTTTTTGCCAATCTCTTATGCCTGAGCAGAATTCTTTTGCCCAAAGGGCAAAGAGAGGCAGAAAAGAAAGGAAGAGCTTTCACCTGTTTGTTCTTCGTTTGCAGTAATAATTCATATTTCTGAAAGTATGTATTACTAAGAAAAAGGGACCATTTTTAGTGGTCACAAAATGATGCTTTCACTCTTCCTTAATATGATTTTTCAGGATTTTTTTTTTTTCAAGTATAAATAAGGAGAACCTATTCAAGGCATTTTTGTTTATTAATAGTCAGATTCTTTCCCTAAAAAAAAAAAACAACCACCTCCATAGCACCTTGATTGCATTACTACTTCATATTTGCCTGCATAAATAAACCTGAAGTTTTACTGCAAGAGAGGCAGCTATTTTAAAGATGGCAAAATGTCAGCTCTTGGATGGTTGGTTTCATTTAACAGGGCTCCACATAAATTTATGAACTGTTCCGTAACGTCTTCTGCCTGCACCAAATGGCAGACTTTAGGCAGAAACCCAATGTATGTTTAACTAATGTACAACAAACAGAGTATTTACATGGTCAGTGGACCCTATTAGGTATTAAGAATGGTCTCTTTCTAAATTTACTGTTAATTCCCTTCCGCAACAACCTAACTAAAGTGTTCACTTCTCAGAGAAAGCTAAGAAAATGTGTGCATCTACGAGCACGCATGTATGAGCCTTTCATTTTAAAATGTCTTTAACAAAACTTCTGACAGTTATCTTATTTTCTTTTGCTGCAAGGGTGACAATGTAGTTTAAGATATTGTTTCCTGACTTTAAAGGTGCCTTGTGGTTTTTAAGGATATTTCAGCAGCTAAAGAAATTCTACTGCAGACACAATGTACCAGTTCATTTCTTAAGCAATAAATGGCAAGCAGGGTGGTGCTGAATAAGCATGCTTATATGGAATTTCTCTTTGAAAAGCCCACTAGTTAGGCCCTATAACACTTCAGTTGATATTTCTACAGTACAAACACGATAGTGGAAATTAAGTTGCCCCAGCAAATTCAGTTTAGGAGAAATTTGTTATGAATAAAATGCTGCTGCTGGCCTTAGAACATTGAATTTACCCACCAAATAATATCTTAGAAATACCACTTCAGAAGAAATCAGCTCTAAATAATTGATAAATTTGGTTTGTTTAGAAACCTTTTGACCCCTGTAATAGAAAGTAAAAACACATTTCAGTTATTAAAGTCACATATATTCCCTCTGGTAGGGGAAGCTTTTAATTTTAAGCTGGTCTCTGTTGGGGCCATTTGATAAAGCTTGGAAAAACCTTTTCAACTGCTGCTGGTGGATTTGGGTCAGCTTCCCTTGGGAAAATGGCAAAAGATAAATTTGTAGCTTTTCATAACACATAAGAAAACTTCAGAGATTTTAAACATCAAGAACCATTGGAACTGAAAGACAGAGTTTCTCTTTTGTTTCTCCCCCTCCTCCTCCTGTTCCTTCTTCTTTTTTTCTTTCCAAAAAGAACTTTAAATTCTCTTGTTGTTTCAATTTTTTTCTTTTTTGAACCATGGAGGTTAGAATGTTTTGGCCTCTCTAACTACACTACCAGTGGTCCTTATTAACGTAAGATTTTGAGATAGAAACATCATTATGCAGTTTTTGTTTTCACATGGAGCCATTTCATTCTACTGCTTTCAAAGCCAAGAGCAAAATAAAAAACCCTCTATCACATATTTTTTTAAAATGCATTTCTTAAAATTTGCTTTAGTTGCTGCTATGTCCACAAATATAAGTTGGTCTCATTTTCCCAGAACAGTAATCACAGCTTATGAATGAGGGCACTGATTTTACTGGGATTACCAAAATGTACCTAACCTCACCACACTGCTATTTCACAAGAGGAAAATGAATGGGGGTAAGGGAGAAGAAATGTATCTAATGCTTGTTAAAAAAAAAAAAAAAAAAAGAAGAATACCCCATAGTCGAATATTTAAGTAACCATTTGTGCATAAAGCAAATACTCACAGGCAACAAGGCAGATCACGCTGCCCCCTGAACCTCAGACTTGCAGGCATCCCTGCTCATATTTGAAGAGGCTGCTGCTGTTCCATGTCCCTTCAGGAATTACTTCCAAGAAGTAACACCCACGGTCTTTGTGGTGTACATCCATGTCTATGCATTCATCTGAGACTACCAGATTCACTTCATATAAACTACTGAAAGGCCATCATTCAACAAAAGCAACCTTCTTTCACTGATGGCCAGGGCTGAATGAGAACAAATACCCTAGAGGATAAAATCCATGTATTTTCTTACAGTCTCTACAATGATTCAGCCTCTCTCCCTTGTTGTCAGTAAGACCAAAGTATGATTCCCTGGGATGTACTGGTGAGCACAGAGAGACACTGGGGTGGTAGATGGCTCTGGCAAGCTGAGTTCCTGCTCCTGAATTTCATGGTGAATGTCACATTGGCACTTTTGAAATTACAGAGTAGCTGAATTTTTTGAAAACTGGACAACTCCCTGACACTGTCCCTTACACGCAGTCTGTGAAGAGCGCACAGCAACAAACTGGTAGAAGTAAAGTTTTCTTCCTAGCCAACTAGCCTTTCTCGAGCAGCCAGTTGTTTTTTTTTGCCATTTCATGCTTGGCTGCTATTCCCTATGTAAGACATTTCATTGCACAGACTCAGTGGTAAATTATTGAAAGGTTCTCTACCAGGTATCCGTTCATGCAGCCACAAATTATGTGTTCATGTACCTCTGCCTGTTCTTGGCAGGTGCAGTTCCTCTGTGAGTAGTTTAGCAATTCAAACACCTGCATTATTTCATTATGTTGGAGCTGTTCTTCAAACAGTTGCACCTACACCCCATTAGCACCCACAGGGGGAGGCTAACCCTTGGTAATTTATGTTGTGAAGGCATTGCCTTCTTGGACAAGAAAGATGACATGCAGGAAGCTGGGCTGTGATTTTACAGCCACTCTGTTCCAGCTTCCCAAATAAACACATTTAGCACACATCTTCATGTTCACTTGGTCCACTTGGATAAGTGAACTAGGCCTCTTTGTATTTACTGTGCACTAAGTGTTCACATAGGAAATGAGTAAGGAGCCGCCAATGTTCAAAACAGTGACAGCCCCGAGTATTTCGTGGTGTTTTCCTTGTGAAAGAATGTCTTCGAAGGATGTGACATTTTGCATTGGATAATTTCTTCTCTTGGCTTTCTTTTTTTTAGTTCTTATTTTGTCATTTATTCCTGTTGATACTCTACCTGATGTCTAATGTTCCGTTTGCACCAGATCAATGTAGGCTTTCTTCATCATTTATCTTAGATATAGTCTCACAACTCAACGCATGCTCTGACACAAAGGCATGTTTTCATTGTTGAAGTAACTATTCAATGCCATATAATAGTATGCTTTGCCCTGCAGTTTTCATCCAGTCTCACGCGATCTCCTAGAAATACAGGTGAAAACCTTATTCTGTCTTTTCTTTGAGTATGGCCTGATGCTACAGGCAGTCCATGTAGTATCTCTGCCTCTGCTCTTTTTCATTTCTTGGGGTTTCTTCCTTTTTTTCATCCCCACCCTTTTTTCTCTTTTTTTTTTTTTCCTTCCCAGTTCTTCCCCCATTCCTGTTCTCTCTCTTCCACCCACCTTATACTAACCTCCAGCACACAGACAACTGCTGGCTGATCCCCTTCCACTGCCTTTCTCATACTTCAGTAGGCTGATTCTTCCCACCTACTGCATCACACAAACTACTGCTGGCTAATTCCTCATCCCTAACGATTGCTAGCAGTATCTTCCCACGCATATGCACTAGTATATATTCACCTGCTAGAAGCCTCTTCATGGTTTTCGTCATCTGACACACTGAAATATAGTCTGTTTCTGGCCAAAACAATTGGATGCTTACACTGGTTACAGAAGAAGGAGCTAGCATATGTAAAGTGCAATCATTCACAGTTACCCTGAGCGATTAGCTAGAAGAAAAATTACCATGTAAGCAAGAATGCTGAAATATTTTTAAGTTTATGTAGAACCTAAAACATGAGTGCAAACTACTGCAAACTGATTGCCCAATAGCAAAAAGCTTCCAAGTCACAAAGCAGTGGAAATATGCTGGGGGGGGGAAGAAAAGAAATAAAAAAGAAAAAAAAGTGTCTTGTAATTATTTTTTTGACAAAATATATTTTTGACAAAAATATATTTTGTCAGCAAGTAGTTCTTGCTGAATATATATGGGACAAAAGCCAATCAAGTTCAAATAGATAGTGTCTGACCATGGTGAAATTTGGAAACCATTTTATAGAATCCTATTTTAAAAGTTGAAAAACAGTGAAAAGAAAGTGATATTGTTAAAACAAATTGTTGTGTATGTTTACATATTTAACATGTTTGATATTTTCTTCTTCTGCAAGAAAACTTTCCAGAGCACCTGTCTATTGAGT
Source organism: Falco rusticolus (assembly GCF_015220075.1). Taxonomy (NCBI): domain Eukaryota; kingdom Metazoa; phylum Chordata; class Aves; order Falconiformes; family Falconidae; genus Falco; species Falco rusticolus. The sequence goes on along the minus strand of NC_051188.1, from coordinate 67,591,659 downwards.
AGCAAAAGAAGAAAGCCACAGGAAAATTATTATTCTAAAATACTGCTGACCATTTTCCACACAAATTCTGTTAGCTGGAAATGAAAAACACAAAACAGATCTAGCTTTTCAGTGCTAGAAGGGGGTAACTGCAGCTGCATAGTCACCAGAAGAGTTAAAATTATCCAGAGGATAAAAATGTTGTAGTACCATAATAACAAAACAACCACTTTACTCTGACACTGTGTGAAGAACACCACTGTGTTGCTGTAGCTTAAAGCAAGAAATCAGAAATGGTAGCATTATCCCTCATGATTCTCCACATAATTAGAAAAAAGAATCCAAGATGTCTTATCAAAAATAAAACACCCAACAACAAAATCAGCAGTAAATACTGTAAAGCAAATGCAAACAAAGCACTGAAACCTCATGAGATCCATGATCATGTCAGCCTAATGTTGGAACAGATTTATTTGAATCAAACGGGAGGGATTACCTCTTGTAATGATTATTTCTTGAGTATTTTTTAAATTGAGCTGTTGAACAACCCATTGATGCAACAATGTAATGACACACTGAAAATCACAGTTTGCTCATCACAGGATTCCAGATGAGTTAATAGCAGATAATTGCACACATTTCACAAGCATGTCATTTCAACAGTTCTCTTTGATATTTCAATTTTAGTACACCTTGTAAACTCTGGCTATGTACAGCCAAGTGTGCTGGGAAAGGAGTCTTTCCAAAAAGAGATAAACTTAAAACAACAAGATTAAAAACAACTCAAAACTAAACAATCCAACCAAAAAGCCTACATTTTCTAGGTTAGAACATTTTGATCAGAAAGGCATAAATGTTAGTGTCAAAATCTAACAAGCTGTCTGAATAAAAGATACTTAAACCTAAGATAGTTTCAAAAAATACTTATAAACTGGAAGCAAGGGGACAAAAATGCCATAAATTACCTGCCTCAGCAGCAGAACATTACTTCTGGGAGTTACATCACCAGCACCAAGACCATACACCATCACCATCCTTGCTGTTTGTACTACTGGTGAAACATAAGCCCTTACAGAGCACCCAGGTGGACACTACTGCTCTGGTTTTGATGTAACACAAATGCAGCTTTCTACACCCCTTAACTATGGCTCCTGGCTGAGAAGAAGATGACAATTGTGCAGCTTAATGCCTTTTGTCCTAACGTAAACACCTAAAACAAGTTTGCCCTCATTCAGGTAAATCTCAGCCAAACTCACTAGCAATACCATATACCAGAAGTCACACACAAACACGAGTGCACATGCTGCGTCAGAATGTGAATTCACTTTGGCAACTGCATTTGCCATAGAAAAAGGAATTGTCTGGGGAACAAAAGAGACAAGATGATTTGAATGATAGTTACTGATGGTCATCCTAAATTCCACCTGAGACATTTCTATTTATGTGCGTGTTATGAATAAGTGTCACAAGTTGGTAATGTCTTCATTTCAGCTGGTTTCATTACCTGCATTTCATTTCCAAAAGAGTGGTGATACAGATCTCATGGTATCCGCTGCAATTAGTAAAATTGATTTCTGCCCTGTTTATATCCGCAGAGAGGCTGAGCGATCCTCTGAGCAGCATGGCTTCCGAGCCTCTGCCCTGGTGCCAGAATCTCTGGCTTTATGTCTTTTTAATTGGCAGTAAGAGGTGGGGTAATCATCAGAGCCTCAGTTTATCCATTTCACACAGCACTGACACGTGCTGCCGAGCGTCGGCATGGCTGGGGCTTTGCAGCACATTCTTAGCCCTTTCTCTGCTGGAAGCAAATAGCGAGTAGGAGGAGGCATGTTCCTATAAGGCTTGGCGCAGTGCTTAGTGCCTCTCCATGCTGCAGAAGACCGTCTTAGCTGGAAATCTTTTACAAATGCATTTAGCCATTAGAAACTCAGTTCACATTTTTGTACTACCAATAATCTCCCTAGAAAGCTACCATAATAAAGGACTGAAGAAGTTAGTCTGTTTGTTCATAAATTTAAGGACCTTCATACCACACAGGTAAAGATTTCTACACAAGGTTAAAAGTATTTTAAGTTATATGCATGAGTCTTTGCACTGCTGCTATTCTGAAATGAGCTGAATTGAAGCTAGCAAGAATCACATCAACTTTACTCATCAGTTGCCAAGTATCTAAAAGCGTAATTCATTTCAGAAGCCCCTGTGAGGGTTCAAAAACTCCCAGAATTCCTATGTCATGAGAAATTCTGAAAGCAAAATATGATTTATCTCTGAATTGGTATAAAATTAAAGCCTGAAATGCCTCTGAACTACAAATTTATTTTTCACCCAACTCTAGTTATGAAAAGCTTCAATTGAAGCTGAATATGGTCCTCTTGATATGTGTTTGTGGTCCTCTCCAGAATCTGATGATTGTGAGTCCTGGATAAAATTGATACCTGATACACAGTGAACAATATAGGTCTATGCTTAAACAGTGAGGAAGCAAGTTTTCTAGGTTTTTGTTCCAGGGCAGACAACATTCTTCTGTAAAGTCCTGAGCAGATTCTCTCTGCATAAAAGGTAAAATACTGGGAGCGTGCAACACCTTCAGTGACTGAGCTCACAAACCACACTAACGACATGGACTGTGCAGCTACCATAGAACATAGATAGTTCTTTGAAATTCTTAATTCCTGTAATTTTTTAACTGAAGAATGACATACATGAACCAAGATTGGCTTTAGTGGCTAACATGTGCTATTTCTGCATATAAGAACATATGAGATTCCATGTTTATAAACTGCTAGGTGAAAATAATTACTTGGACTATAAAATCAAGCATTTAAGACTAAAATATCGGCATTTTAGTTTTATATGCTAACCTCCTCTTACCCCCTGAATACTGATTTAGACAGGGTCATTTGGAAAATTCAATATGATCATATGTAACACACATTTGCACCTGAGCGCATTCATATAAAAGGGAGTAGATTAGGGTTCAGAGGTATTTCTTAACTCTCAAGTACTAGCCATTGCAGCCTCAGGAAAGTTAATTTAAAGTTAACATTTAAGCACCCCTTTTCTTCTTATTTCTGGCATCATAAGTTTCATGTGAATCTTGAAGCTTCTGCATTGAAGTACAGGATGCTATTGCTAGAGTTATCATGAACTTTAACTGTACAGATGCACATTAGCCGAGAAAAGGTGCTTTTGCATGTGTCTGTCTGTGTGTGTGTATGCACAAACAAGGAGAACATCTTAAGTCTACAAGGTGTCAAGAATCAGCCTGTCTGGCTTATCTTCCTCCTACCCCTTGAGCTAAGGATTTTAGGGGGTGATTTGGGATAGGAGCAGCTCACCTGGGAATTTTCTGTAATGTAAGACCACACGCTTGTTCCCTTCTTCACTTACCTTTCCATTTTCTTGGCTTCAGCTGGTCCAGTGTGTCTGTTGGTGCTGGCAGTGCCAGTGTGACCACGGCCTACAGCCTGGAGCCTACCAGTGTTTCCCAAGAGATAAAACCAAGAGAAGGGTAATGGCAGTTTTTGTCAGTTTGCATCCTAAATGGAATTTCATGGGACAAAGAGAAGACACTCCTGTGGCCCGAAGGGATTTCCCCTGCTGAATATCAAACACCTTCTACAAACAACAGAAATGTGAGAGATTCTCAAAATAAAAGGTCACAGGGATTTTCTATAATAGGAAGGCTTTAACAACCTGAATACAGGGTGTTGTTACCAGCTGCCCCTACAATGAATCAGAGAAAATCTTGGTCAGGAGCTTCTTCAATATGCTTTTCTGCAATTCCAAGTAGCCACTGATTTAGGGGGGGATAGTCACCGGAATTGTCCGTCTTCGAGTCAGGGAGTGTGGTGTACATTTAGTAGCAGCCCTGAAAGCAGAGAAGGGAAATAATAAAGGAATCAGAGCAGAAACGGAGATGACCATCCTACTTGAGGCAGCTCGGTGGCAGCATGCCCAGGCTCTTTCTGCACAGGTAGCATCCATGTGTCAGGCACAGGGAACGGCATTTGTCTGAGTTCTGAGAAGAGCCCAAGTTTGTTATGAGACGGGCAGGGGAGGAACATGGCTGGCTGATGATCACTGGCTTCCTGAGGCAGTGAATGGCCTGGCAGCCAGGGAGAGAAAGCAGCACTTCCTCTGCCCACCCCCAACCTGCAAACTTATATTTGTGGCCAGATTTGGCTTGGAACCTAACCAAGGATGAGTAAGACAGGAGATCTGGAAAAGGGCAATGGACACTGTGGCCATCCTTGCACCTCATTATGTATGTCCAGAGATGGGAGCTTCTCCTTTCCAGAGGTAGAGAAAGAGCAAGCCCCACAGCTGGACCGGGCTGTTACTCTCACTCCAGAAGTTTGTGTGCTTGAGGGGTTACTAGCGCACATGGGTGTAGAGTAATATCAAGTCATTTCAGCATGTGGAGAACATACTAAGACCAAGTTCCCTCCTGCCCATCTTTCTCCCCTAACCCCAGCTCCTTCTAGCTGTCATCATCCCCATCTGGCCATCTCCATCTTCTTCCCCCACCCACCCCTTTCCCTGGGACTCACAAGCCCTGGTCATATTTCTTTTATTTCTTTTCTGTTCTGAGCACAGGAAGGCATAGGAAGAGGGACAGCACCTGCACTCCATCCATTTTCAGAACAAAGAATTTGACTTTCAGACTTGAAGGAACTGGAGGGGGGTTGTGTGACACATTTGTCTGTGCTCAGGACATGTATCGTGAACACAGTGAGAGGCCTGTTGGCTAGTTCTATCACATGGAAAGACAATGATAGGGACTTTGAATATTCAAGAGTTAGAAAGTAGCAATGTGTTCTTCTGTACATAAAAAAGAAGCAATATTGTTGGGATGCCTAAGATTTCAAAATCTGACTTCATATTAAGCATAAACCACATATTATGGGTCCAGAAGAACACATCTTTCAGTCTTTGAGAATTATTTCAAATACTCCAGCAGATGAAGATAAGAAAACATTCATTTCAGCTAGCCTTTCACTTTGATACGTGCCGGTGAGTACGGAAATGTGAAAATGAAACAACTTCAGAATGTGTAGCTCAAATTACATATGAAAATCATCCATTCGAAGTGTGGATTTAATCATTTTTGTCTTAGTCAGCTCATTCTTTCAAACACACGTTTCCCATTCCAGGTTACAATACTTACACTGTAGTGTAGATTACTATAATTAACAGGTTAAACACATGAAAACAGTTTTTTTCCCCTTGATGTGCCTTTGGATCCTTTATTTTGCTAGCAGTTATACCGTAGAGTCACTCCCTACAAAGGAGAAACAACTGCCGCAGGGTTTCTTAATGCTGCTAATGTTCTTTTCTTTCCCTGCAGTAATAACAGTGAGAAATTATTGTCTGTAAATAAAAGAATATAATGGAGAAGTATATGTCAGGAAAAGTATGTTACAAGCTGTATGTATAACATCCATAGGTACAGACTGCTTATATTTACAGAGTAGCCAATGTTGGGTTTTATTACGAAGACACAGCGAGAACCTTCCTAATCTCACTGTATAGAGAAGCTCTTTTCTGGTCCAAAGAAGCCCCTTCAGTTAGAATACAATTTAATGCTACAGAATAAGAAAGAAAATATCCTATAAATGTCTTTTGTGCTGTGATATTTATAGCAAAGATCAACATTGTTCTTACTTTGTTTTCTCCACCAACACATGCCATGTGGCATATCCGTAGATTTATTTATTTTTTAATCATATGTCCTGCTGGTTATAACATAACTTAATGTACCAGCTGCAATTAACAGACTGTCAAAGGATCAACTAACAAGTGCTGATAAGCTTCATTTAACTAATTTGAGGAGTGGAAGTTTGATTTTCTTTTTTTTTTCTTCCAGGAAGGTAGCTTGTTTCCTTATTTCCTGTCAAGTGAGCCAACTCCTGTGACCTGTAGTTAAAAGGGCCTTTGTAATTAAGGCAGTGAGCCTCCAAGTGAACAGTTCTCACAGTGGGGAGGGAGGGGGGAGGGGAAAAAAAAACAGCAAGAAAAAGGAGGATGCATGACACTGCTTAACTAACTAATCGGAGCTGAGCCAATCCATTTTCCTGCAGGCCAGTCAGTGTACCATGAGCGTGCAGAATCTCGCCCTTCATTGGCTTCGTGTCCATTTTATGGACCAGCGAGTCTATTAAGATCTTGGTGAGTGGCCCTATCCGAGGGCAGGGCTCTCTCCTCATCGTCTGCCCATAGACTGCCAGAAACTGATCAGCCATGTTATATCAATAACGTTCTCACACCAGGTTGTGTAAATTGATCTTTTACAATTTCTCTCGGTGACAGTCTCTGTAACCAACAAGATAAATCATTCCTCCTGTGGCTTTTTTATTGATTGCTGAGACCTGTATAAAAATTACACTGCTCAAGCTGTGAAGTGAACATCCTCATAAAAGAAGACTTTCTATTTACAATCAAAATACGTTTGGTCCAGATCAAGCACAGATTTACTATCCCAGCACCATAAGAGACCAGAATTTCACTGAGGTTCAAAGCACTGACAAAGTAACCCACATAAACTTTTAAAATACGGATGGTGCACTCCAACTTCAAGCAAAAAAGCAAACAAACAAACAAAAAAATATTCCAAGGTTATAAAGTCTTGTTGAAGTAAAGGCAGTCGTAATAGCAAACCATCTGTTAAAAACAATGATGCAGAAGCACAGCAACACAATCAGCTGTTTTTTTCTTTTTTTTGGCAATTGCTTGTACAAACACTAACACAAATTGCTTTCTGATATCATTTTATCATCCATGCAAATATATATTTTTTAAATGGAACAATAAGATTTGAGAGCTACTTACCTCTTCAGAAAAGAAATATCCTACAACTTTGGAAGATCTGGCAGCTGTAATATTATTCTAGAGAAATTGATTTAAGCTGCTGTATAGTATTGGCTTTACTATTTTATTAAAGTAAAAAGTCTACCAGTGTTTGACACAGGCAACCAAATGCATCCATTGTTTTTAGGCAGTATCAACTCCACAACTCCACTTCATGTCATCATTTTAATTCTGCTAAAATAGTCACTAACTTCTGGGGGTTTTAGTATTTAAACTTTATGCTAATATTGCTTATATACACAGTTTAAAAGAGAGTCTTTTGAAGCAGGTGGACTTACACTGAGCAAAACTGTTAAATGTTCAGTCATGAAGCATGATGAAAGAATTAGCAAGTGATTTAGAAGGCTGAAGACCACTGACATTCTGTGGCTTTGGATAAGACACTTACTAGCCAATACCTCGATTTACCCATCTGTAAAAAGGGTGTTATACGATCGAGAGGAAAAAGGTCATTCCTACATCATGTTAATTTAAATCAGTAGAGATACACTCAAGCTTAAAGCTCTGGGAAACTGTGAAGTTTAAATCACTGTTTGCAAAGTACTCTCAAACCCTTGATGATGGGACCAACAAGAATGCAAGCTGTTGTTATTATGATTTTTCTGACACAAAAATGAAGGATGCATTCAAGTATTTGATGTTATCAGAAAACTGTGCAGGCACAATTAGTGCTACGTGAGAGAGTGCTGTACCAAGTAGTCCCTCAAAATGAAGTATTTTGTTAAAGGCCCAGCATAGTTCCCATCAGGTCCAAAAAGGTATTTTTTTCTGTTGATAGCAAAATCTGTGGTAGAGCTAAACACCTGTGATGCTGGAGAAGACAGAAAAATCATTCAAAACATTTTGTTTAAAAAAAATTGTGCACATATAAGTAGTTGTTACATGTTTACAACTGTGAAGTTCTAAACCATGCTAATTTATGTAAAATGCTAAAACCATAGGCTGTTATTACCATTCAGAAACTGATGGGTCAGTGTTTGCTACAGAGAGAAACCTCAGAAATAAGATGTTGTGCATTAATCTGAACATTCAGAGTATGAAAATGATGAACTTTTGCTAATGCTATAAATCTGTCCCTAAATGGCAGAAGCACCGCTCTATTTGCTCAGTGAGAAAGATGATTTCTCCACTTAAATGGAAAAGAAGAAAGGCAATGAGATTTTTTATATTTTTTTTTTTTAATAAACATGGTTATGACTGCACTCTTGTTGTCTCAAGAGGGATCTGACTTCAGGATGAAATCTGGTGGTACTTTCCATTCACTTCTCTATTCCTCTTCCTCTCTCTTCCCAAGGCATTCTGAAAGGGGAAGAGTTGAAACAGTATTTATTAGAAAAACTTGATTGAGAGAAGTCAGTTCAAGGCCCAGGATCCAAAGACAAAAAAAGGACCAGTACAAACAAAGGATTGCCTGTGGATGGTAAAACTAGTGAAATACAAAACTGATGTTACAGACCATATTTTGTCTATATTTTGGCATACTTTGGCAAAGAACCTGAATTATCCAAAATGGAAGATTTGCTCATCATTACTAGCTTTATTAATATGCTAGTCTCCTGCATCTTAGTGGTAAAATGATGAAGAAGAGCACCAGTGTCACTTGGGATTGAAGGTTTTTGTTTGTTTCCTTTAGGCAAGAATGCAAAATAACTGGAGCTAATTTTTAGCAGCATCCTCTTGATTTCTCTTAATCCTGGACTGTGATGACTCTTCAAGCAGCTCATTGGAAGCAATTGTGGGAAAAAAGCCATTCTCTTTTCAGCTGTTCTTCCAAACCCTAATGAGTTAACAATTGAAATACAGAAAGTTGCTTCAGAGGTCAGGAGAGTATATTCTACACAATGGTCACAGCATTTGAAACCATGACAGCACTATAAATTGACAAACTAAAGCAGAGCACTTGGTGGTCTGAAGTGGAGAAAAGAACATCAGCCGAGAGCAGTAAAAAGACGAGCCATGAAACCACACAGAAAAAAATGAGTGATTTTTTTCAGATCACCTTGTTAGAATTTAGTGTATCGGAGGTCAGACAAGTAGAACAATAATAAGGTCCAAGGTTGAATACCAGTAGGGAAGCTTAACCCAGGAGCTCCAGGTCAACCATAAGTGAATGAGGTAGAACAGTGAAACAGTAGTCACCCGGGAAGGGAATGCACAAAAGTCAGAGGGTTAAAGGGAGGAGCCTGCTGGTTATCAATTAGACTAAGAGAAAACCCAGGCTCAAGCACCTGGGATAGAAAAATAATCCCAGTGTGATGAAAGGAGATTTTCTCTTGTGCATGGTTCTCGTTGTCTGGTTTTCAAGTTTTGAGAAACTCAGAATGTTTTGGAGCTAAAGATCTTAAATCTGTAACAGATGAGAAAATGCAGGCCAGTTGGGTGCATTCTCCCCGTCTTATGTGCATATGACAATGTTTTCATCCCACGCTGGACAGTCTGCTGAGGTAAGGAGGCATAAAAATAAAGTTCTTGTTAAAATATGAACAAACACACGCATGCATGCACGCACACGCACGCACGCACACAAGTATACCCTTGTAAGGGGGTGCTTTCTAACTTCTTTTTTTTGCCTTTACAAAAGTACAGTTCACACTAGTTTTATATTTAACTTATGAGGAGGAATTTCTCCAGATTTGTGAAGAAAATTGCTTCAAGTGATGGAGTAGAAAATATTTAAGTGACATTTTACAATGTAGAGTGTATATATATGTGTTTTTGCAAAATTCCTATACAACTTCCTCTTCCTATGAACATGCCTGACCTAATTTAGTAGGAATTTTGTCATGGATTTCATACAAGCTAGAACAGACCCAAAACAAAATAGATGATGTCTGATACCCCACACTTCAGAGTACATCAAAAATACCCCAAGTGAAGCTAGCCTTAATTACCCACTAATATGGATACATGTTTTTTCTGCTACACAGACTTCCATGTATGGATTGCTGTAAGATACAAACAACTGTGGTATTACCTCCATATGCGTCTGTGTGCATGGGGTGGGGCTGATGGAGGGGTGCGTGCGTGTGTCCCTGAAGCAGAAGTTTCATGCGACATCTACAATATATAGCTGAAATACTATTCAGGCCTTAGAAGCAATATGTATTAAAAGAACAAGGATGTATAACGTCAGCTAAAGTCAAGCTCTAAACGTACTCTGTTTGTAACCCACCACCTTATTTTTCTATTTGTCTAATCTCACATTTCTGAGGAATTGTATGGTCCTGGACTGCTGCTAAAACCAGCAAAACTCTTATAGGCAGAGTAAGTCCCACCAGCTGTAGTGAGGCATACAGTATCCCTACTATCCTCTGATGTGTGCATGCTAATTTTTAAGTTACACAAGACCCATTGTAAAGTTATTGTGATAACTTTTTTAACTCCTTCCCTTTTGCCCCTCGAGAACATCATTAGGGCAGATAAGGCGGGGGCTTGCTGCTGGGCACACAGATATACCCTGCTCCACAGCCAAGCCCTTCCTACCGCCACCAAAGATGCAGGGATTACATCACCAAGTGGAAGCTTTCTGCTTTAAACAGGATGAGTTTTCTGACCTGAAAGTTCCTCCTCCAAAGACTGAAGCAGAGAAACCCAGAGACAAAAAAAAACCAAACTCTTTTCAGCAAATGAATGTCTATGGTGGCTCCTGAAATCTAGCAGGACTGGAGAAAAAATATGGCCTACTTAAAGAAGCTCAGAGAAGGAAGTTTAGGAAAGGAACACATAATTCAAGGACTACAGTTTTGAAGCTTGTGACTGGGTATCATGCTTTTTCGTAAAAATAATTAAATATCAAGCAATGGTCTTGTTGCATATGATGCAGGAAAGAGGTAGTAACTTCTTCACAAATTGATTTAAAGGTATGGTTTGTCCAAAGCAAAAGATAGTTGAGTTTGATTTATTTCTCTCTAAATGGTTCTCTTCTTTTTTTTTTATGTTGTTAGAAAGCTAGATCTAGATCCTGGAAATTATGGGAGATGATGCCAGATGTAAACACGGGAATTAAGAAAAAAAGGATAAAAACATCCCTTGTTTTAAAAGAGGAGATACTTTATGAAATACTCTGCTGAAACATGGGTGGCAATAGCATTTCTTCTGTGTGCAACAGGGGAAGTTGGATTAACTAGCATTAGGATTTAATATGCTTTTCTTAGAGGAAAGTTTATTTCTTTAACTTCACACAAGGGAGGAAAGTAGTGCACCGTTCTGTTTAATGACCATTTTTTCCTTCTTACAGAAAAAGACAGTTTCAAGCTCAAGTTGATAACATCTGTCTTGGATGCTACTCCCAGGAAGACAAGTTATTGTTTGCAGCATCCCCAAATAGTGTTGCATTTATCCTTATGAGTCAGTAAAAGTACTCTGTACGCATTAAAGCTCATATATTTAAGATTTTGATACTTCAAAAAGTCCCAAGTCATCAAGATCAAAGAAATAACTGATGATTTAGTAGAGGCAGTTCCATTAACTGAGCCTGCTGATCCAGCATTACAGTAAACTGAGGTAATAGTGGTAGCTTCACTTGCCAGAAATATGAAACGAAGTATAGGCGAGCAACCTACCAGTTAGATGGATGGAATTATCTGAACCTAAACATACCACAGTCTTGGGGAAGGATTTGGATCCAGTTCAGATACCAAGGGTAGGGTTCAATTTAAGCTAAAGACATCTAAGTCTACATACAGATGTTGACATGTGGGCTAGATGTCCAAGCGTCTGCTGTAGTCTGTGAAGATCCATTTAGAAGAGGTTAGGGAGTGATTCAGCTCACTCTGGTGCAGACATATGATCAGCTGTATTACTCTCCAGACTCAACTGACTGTACTAACTAGATCTCCATTGATATAAAGAGAACTTAGACACCTACTTCATGTGTAGACACCTACACTGTAGGCACCTAAATTTAAGTGTTTGAGCCTATAGATATATATAGACTATAGATATAGTCTATATCTACCCATCGTTAGATAACTAGGTAGGTTAGTTGCAATAGCTGCAAAATCATCTGCATCTGAGATGTTCTTTTCTGTGTTCCCCTGGAAGTCAGTAAGAAAAAATACTCACTTGTAAAGTGAGATTCATCTCATCCTGCAGTAGATACCTGAAATAAGTCAGATGATTTACACCATAAAATGTGTAGTATTTTCCACTGAAAATAACTGAAAACTAGTTCAGATGAAGATATCTACATAATCTCCTTAGGTCCCAGGCATTCACTGAGAGTTGGAGAGATGTAAAGATTTGAAAGAAGATAATGAGGTAGCTTTTAGAACTATTGGTAAGGACCCTCACCCAGAGGAGGAGGGCATCATGGGCATTGTATCTGCACTTTAACCAGCAGATGGTGAATGTCTGCTGGAGACTCCCAACAGCAACAACACCGTAAGCCAAGAAGATGAGAAACATAATGCTCAGTGTGATGGGGAAAGGAAACCCAGCAGAGGAACTTGAGGCAATGATCTCATGAGTCTGGAATATTATTATTGCTGTTGTCTTTTCAACAGATATAAGCAGGAAACAACAACAGCTGTGAGTGCTTGGAAGGAAAAAAATCCTCAGTTCTCCAGATAAATTTAAAGTGAGTTGTAGGTAAGTGATGGAGACAGAAGGATGCATCTTAGACATGCATTGCAGAGTTAGCAAAATACAGATATGACCTGGATGTGAGTGATCAGGAATAGGTCTGAGTCACCAATGGCAATAAGCATTACATGTGCAGTAACAGACAGGGAAAAAGTTTAAAGACCATTTGGCTGTTCTGTTCTGGCTCTGCTGAGTTTGAGCTCATGGCTGGACATCCACAAGGATATGTTAGCCGGTAAAGGTGAGGAGTTTGCTTGGACAGAAGGCAGATTTGGCAAAACCAGGCATCTATATGAACCAAAACAGAACTGATAGCTACATTTATGTTTGCAGACAAAATTATCCAAAGATAAGGAAAAAGGGTTAGAAAAAGAGAGAAGGGAATTGGGAAGAGAGTGAGGGGGTCGTCACACACAAGGTGGAGGGAATTTTGGGGTATTTGAAAGAGTATATGAAGAAAATATATTAGAGTGCTAAAATAGCTCAGAGGAGAAAGAGTATAGAAAACTAAAAAAAAAGAAGATGGTCATGTGAAGTTAGACATGAGTGAATTCTGCTCTGGAAGCAGGAAGGATGCCAGATTTTGAGAAGCATGCCAGTGAAGACTGATGGATCAGGAAGTGGTGAAGAAATAATTGGAAGAAGAGGAATCCCAGACAGCCATTATACATGGTTCAAAGGGACATGGTCAAGGAAATGAGGGTTGTTGAGTATACAAGAAGATGTGTAGTGTTTCCTTGCTTACTCACATGTTCATAATGTAGTGGAGACTAAAACATATTTATCTTGTAGGGAAAAAAGCAAAAGAGGACAGACATTCCAAAAACTAAAAGTACATGAACATGAGTTGGGCAAAGGCAATCTGGGGATGCGGTGCGAGTGTTTGCTATGACTTGTGAAATGCTGACTGTTTCTTTGACCTCCTGAAGAAACTGTGTGCCTTCAATAGGAAGCACTCTGTTATTTGATGGATTCACCCCATCAGTGGGAAACCCTCACCAGTCAGATACAGCTGCTCCTGTGGTTGTGGAAGGGAGATTCCCGGCAAGAAATGGCAGATGTAACACTTCAGTTTCCTTGCCCCCAGCAGATTTAGATTCTGCAGGTTTAAAGTGGATCTTCAGCAGTTAAAATGACAATAGACTCTTATCATAGGCATGCCATTAGTTGTGTCTCATTTTCCTGTACAGTTAGAAAAAAATTATGAATTGGTTATGCAGACTTATCAGTTGGTTAGACAGCAAGACAAGTTCTGGTCATCTTGTTGTATCTCTTGTCACATTTTTCCGAGGTAAATGAAGGCCAAAATGGCCGATCACATCTTTGTTAAAGATTCCAAGGTGGACACTGGGAAACTGTGGGTGTAGGAGTTCATTAAAGTAAATCTCTTGTGTTAGTGCAGAGTGGCAGAGTGGACAGATGACCAGCATGATCCAACCTGTCTGTTTTCATAAAACCAGTGAATCTGTGACTATGCTCTCTAAATGGCTCTGATTGCAAAAAAAAAAAAAGTGGCTAAAAGACCACAGTTAAAAATTACAGTACTTGTGTCAGACAGCCCTGTTATTCAACCTTCAGCAAGGAAAAGATGCAAAGCTCTCACTAGGGAAAAAAGGTAGGTATAAATACGATATCAGTTATTATCATGGATGCCTAATTCCCTCTCCTCAGCCATAATAGAAAAGATCAGTTCAGAAGAAAGACTGTGCAGTTTCCAAAGATTTTGCAAAACTGGTGATTCTGAGCAAATCAACACAACTATGCTGTTTCAAATAGCGCTTTTTGCACAATGTTCCTTTGTGGCAGTGCTGGATCAAGTTGATACAATAAGAATTCTATGGGAAATAAAGTTAATGGCACTACCACTAACGTTTCTGAATTCAATACAGAAAGATGTCTAGCAAGTGGGCAGTCAGAAATAAGGGCATTACCTATCCCCTTTCAAAAAGGGACAAAAATATATCCTTAGAAAGTTCAGTTCACTCTGGTGAGGGGGTGGAATGATTTTCACCCTTTTCTCATCAACTAGAATGCTTTTCACAGCCAACAAATCACAAGGTACGGTTAGATATAAGACCACTTCTGTAGGAAAATGTGTTCATGTTAAAAATGAATAGAAATTATAGCAACAGAAGAAAATGAAACTTGCAAGCCTGGAGAAATAAAACAACTTGTTATTTATGATAAACAACAGGGGATTGTTGTAGGTCTGAAGCAATCAAAAGAATCTTGCACCACAAAGCAAATCTGAACAAAAATAATAATAATACTTAGAATTCAGACTTTTCATTTATTGAATTGTTTCTGTATAACAAGCTGTACAGAATAACACAATACATACTAATGCTCTGGAATTAGTAATGAAACAACCTAGTTCTAAAGGAATATATAGAGCTATACAGAACAGAAGGCTGTTATTTTATTGGTTCGCATGCGTCTTTCTCAAATATCCATTGTGTGTACTTTTCTTCTCTGTCCAAAAAGCATTCCTCACATTAGTTTTTAAGAGTGTAGGAGTGGATTTAATGATTAACCGGGAGAAATAACTGCTCGATAATGCATTACTATGTGTGGACCTAACCTGGATCACAGTCTTTTATTTCAGTGGCTTTTCATTTCCCTTTGTTATTATTTTTATGGTATACTCTCCAGTCCAAAATCTGACTTGTTCCACAGCTTTTGATTTGCGCCCTTGTTCACACTTGATACATCTGCTAAAGTCAAAGGAGTGAATATAGCTCTTTTGCAAGCCCAAATCATAAGTCACAAAAAAATCAGTAATCACTGTCAGATTACAGATTTCTCCTTTTTAAAAATTTGCAACCCCCTAATGAACCTTACCCCAGTGTGCTCAAAAAATTCAACATTCCAGTGGTGCACAAGTCAGGACACTATTTGGTCTTATCTCCATGTAAGAAAAAAGCTGTAAGTTTGTCAATGTCATCCACACAACTGAAATTAAAAACAAATTTTTTTTTAAATTCAAGTGCATTTAATACTTGGACTTCCTTGTATCCTTGCAATCAAATAAGAACTTTCCAGAAAGATGTTGTGAAGGCTTTGTCAGGGAAGTATTATTTCTTTTTTTATCCTCAGCTGCAGTGTGAGCACAGAAGGAAGGAACATTTTCCTCCAGAAAGTTTAGTGGAGCTTGTGTGCCCAAAGCAGAAAGATTTTCCTCCTCCTTGAAGATATCCAACACAGCTTAATATCCTTGGAATAGCTGGAGAAAAGGAAGGAATTTCCCTACTGTGTCATTTCAAGTCTGTCAAAATACTTCCTGGCTCTCTCAGGGTGCTGATGATCCCTTCCTAGCAACTACCTTCCCCAGCAAAGTCCTCATCATCCTGTTCAATTATTAAGGAATAAACATATATACACAGCAAATAGATCTTAAAAGCTGATCATATGCAAAACTTTACCTGCATGAGAATCATATCCATAAGTTTAAATAATGAACACCTCTGCAGTATGCAAAGTCTATCTGAACTGACCTTTGAAGCATTGGCATTGCAAAGAGCAAAGGGGACTAAATTCTTTGAACAGATTGTTATAACTTGCTCACATAAGTCTTTCAAAGGCTACTGGACTGCCAAAAAGAGTGTTTTATCCACAAAGATAAGTGAATATGAATATGGAAAGTTAATCACACAATATCAATAAAATGGGGAGAAATTAATGCAATAAGATTACACTTTATCTCAATTTTATTGAAATGAAATCGAAAGATTTTTGTATATGAAAAGAAGGTACACAATGATACTAAAAAAAAATGTAAAAGCTAGAAGAGGCAGAAATTCTCTACCTACAAAGCATAAGCCATTCACTGGTTGTCTGGAATAAGAAAGAAGAATCAAAAGCTGGATATTTCCGTAAGTGTCTTGTTCATACTTCATTGCACCTTCCTTTGAAGTGTGAGGCTTTGATCACTGTTCACAGGACAGTGGACCAAATGGACTTCCAGTGTGATACAATTTAACATTCCTGTGATCCCAAATGCCACAGGATTCCTTCATGCTAAAAGATATTCAGCATAATGGATAAACTTGTGAGACTTTTCAGGAAGTAACAGTAGATCATTTTGGTCTTTCTCCAAGAACTGTTTTTCTCAGCTGTTGTCCTTCCTTTACATTATTTTTGATGTGAATAAGTCTTTTATCTATTTTTACTGCCCAGGCAAGTAACCTCACAGAAAAGTTTATGGAACTGGCAAATACAGGAGTGCTAGAAAGTTGGTCACAGAGAAGCTAGCAACAGGTGAATGAACACTTCTGGCTCAGAAGTCTGATTTCATCCCCAGTTCGGCAGCAAGATGGATCACCCCTGCGTTTTTTCTCCAGACTTTACCCAAAAGTCCCATGGGAACATGTTCACATGACTGCTACATACTGTGGTAACTGAAGGTTTTATTCAGAGCACAGCTGTGCCAGCATAAACCTGGTTCTTATGGATGTGTTTAGGAACAAATTCTGTTATTCCTTCTCCAGCCTAACACAAACTGAAAATCAAGAGCTGCACACCAGCATACATGAGGCTCTAATGACCCTTTGCTGACTAAAAAGTGTGTGGGTCAATGTTATATTGGTGCGATCCTGTGATTTTCCTGGAAGCCTTTTGTCCAGGCTTATTGCTTTTAATTTGAACTGTTCAAAGTGATTTTTCTCTCTTTCTTTTTGGCACAAACTAGTGTACAGGGAAATGCTTCTGTAAGGAAACAAAATCTCCTTCATTTTGTGGAATCCACTAGACAATGAAGAATATTCAATTATACCCTCTCCAAATACATATTTAATTTCCCATGTTTCCAAAACTGTCTGATAATATTAGATGGCTCCTCTTTCCCACTCTTTATCTGTATGTATGAATATATATGTGTGTATTTTTTTTTTTACTCTGATTCTTCCTTCTATATGGAAAAATTGCCTTCACTATTGGAGTAACTACTATTTGTGTATTTCAAGCAGCCATTGGCTCTCCTGTAAAAGTCCCTCACTCTTCATGACAGCTGCTCTTGGCCCCAAAATTATTGGACCTAAGCCGAAGTTCTTTACAGCTGAGCAATGTTTGTTCGATTCTTGTCATTCCAGCACAGAGATGTTGTTAAGCTCAATAAAAAATATTTTATAAAAGTAATATTTTCCTCCCTAAAAGAAGACCAGTGGTTTCTTTTTTGAAAGAGAAACATTTTCACCAAACATTTCCATAGTACTAAAATCTTTAATTAGTTTCCAACTGAAATATTAATTTCTCTTAAAAAAAATACTTTTTATTGAATTTCATTCCCCTATCTCTCTCTTTCTTTGCTTTTTATGAATTTATTTCTTGCTTGTCAAGGAAGGAAATATACTAACAGTGCATACATTATTTTTCACTCTTCATTTTCCACTAATTCCTCACTGTTACTCTAGTTTGTAAAGTTGTAGCATGCAAAAGCAAAGGAAGCTGCTGGAAGAACTGTATAGTTGCCAAGACGGCCCAAGGCTGTTCTCTCACTTCTTGGACATGGATCTTTACACAACACTGTACGTTTTTGAAGATCAAATAGCAGGATTTTTCAGCTCCACTGTTCTTGGAGCCAGTCCTGAAATCCAGCCAGAAGCCTCCACTCTTTTAGCAACTACTAGCTTGCACATTAAGTAATTCAGGATGACCGGGTGTCAGCTAATCCATGGTCTGCTCTAGTAACCCACAGTGTCCCAGGTATATTTCATAATTCCAATATTTCTTTCACTGACAAGTGAGTCTAGCTGTCTGAAAGACTGCCTCTCACACTGCAAGATGCCTCTGCTGTAGAAACTAAATCCAGTGAAACACAACTTTCTGGGACCAGAGCCAGGTCATTCAGTTCAGTGGCTTTATCTTTGAATTTAGAATTAAGGGCTCATGCATGTCTCCTTTCATGGGAAGCAAACCTCATTCTTTCAGTGATCCATCCCCTCAAATATCAAACTGGTGCTACCAGTAGACTGCATCTTTGCACACATGGTGAGATTTTACTGGCAAAAATTGCTGTGGAGTTTTATTCCTCCTTGACTGAATATCTGTCACTTCCAAACTGATGTTAATTGATGCCTCCTTGCTGTGGTGGTGGGAGTTTCAGAACAGATGTTAATACAGCAATGAGCATGTTAAGGAAATTTAAAATATAAAAAGACTAACTTCTGCTTACAGTCTATATATACTACTGCAGATTTATTGAAAAACAAAATAAAGAATATACTTAGCTACTGGGGGTGGGGTCTGAGATTAACACATTCACTGCATTTCTCAAACCAAAGCTGTATGAATAGACTAATTCCCCTCCTCCTTAAGCAGCATCTTGAATGTACCACATTATCTTTTTTCTGCACCAGGTAAGCATCTGGGGTAGCAGGGCCTACTGATACACTCTTTTTTAATCTAACACTAGCACCTAGCATGAGAGGCACAAGTCAGCTGAACTTAGAAAATATTGCTGTTAAATAATTACACGGTATCTTTAAATTATGGCTTACTGTTTCTGAAAATGACTGTATCATCCATCAAAGTATACTGTAAGCTTTTTAAACAAATGTATCATGTAAATGTATTTTGTAAGATTACATGCAAATGCATTTTTTTCGTTTGTATTCATATTTAATCGTAAGTCCATTATTTGAGATTCAAGATGGGATAAATCTACATGTGAAGCTTTTATACTGCCCTGTAAGTTATACAGTATAGTTTAATATTAAGATTTTACTAGACAGTTACACAGTACTCAGTTTTAATATGGAATACTTCATCATGTTCATTATTGCCTATTTAGACTCATGTAAACTGACACTCCTGAAATAAGCAAGCTTTAAAATGTTAATATAAATGTTATGCCTCTTTTAATTGCAATAGACATCTCATTAAGTAATTTAATGCCGATGGGACCTCTTACCAATACATAAAAAAATATACTTTGCCCAGCTTTTACATATAGTACAATATGATGGAAATATTTTTTTCCACAGTGATGTTCATCAACTTTCCCTTTGCTGTCCACATCCTGCGTAAGGAAGCCCTAGCAGCAGGCTGCCTCAGCAGGCTGGGTTAGTTGGTTCAAACCAGAGTGCCTCAAGCAAGGCTGTACCTGATTGCTCGGGATTAACTAGCAGGACCTGTCAGATTCTGCACCAGGTAGGCGAGAGCTACCTAGACCATAGCCATGATGGAATTAGTTCTTCATCTAGGTGGAGAGAAAAACATGCATGACATTTTCATTAGCCTGGAAGGCAGAAACATCTGGTTACTTGGTTCAGCTCATCAGCAGGAGAGCCTGTAGTTGATTAGCCCTTCTCTCAGTAGTAGGCGTTACTACAGTCAGTGGGAATTACTAAACATGGTTTCAGGGGACTGACGTTAATTTGGCTTGCCAAAATAATATGCAATTTTTTAAGGAGTTTGTGTTAATTAGTTGTATAATTTGATGTGATGTGATTGGGTTTGCACAAAGAAAAACAGAACAGGGTTTGCTATTAGAAGCTACAGTAGGAGAAACAAGAGGTGGCACTTAAATAGTGCACAGTATGAATCTGCAGCGGTGAAAGGCCTTAGTTCATGATCTAATTATACAATGGGATTCCCTTTCTCAAGAGCTAAAAGCCTTTTAATACATATTTTTTCTTCCAAGATGTTTTATTTTGATCACTGTACTATTAATACCTGTGTACCTACTATTTTACCACAAATTAAGTCGATTTGAAGATCTCATTTTGGCCTGTTTTATATAATATCCCACTTTTTGCAAAAAAAGAATATGTAAAATGATAAAATTAGGCAATTTATAGTTTGTATAATTCCTTACTGCATCTCTCTGCCTGCTTTCTACTCTTCGTTCACTAGCTCTTTCACAACCATTATTGGCAATTTAGGTTTCTTTGCTACCTGTGAAATGGTAATCAGCGGTAGCACTGATGTCAGAATTACAATTTCTTCCAGGCTAACTGATAACTGTAGTCTGGGAACTTAGAAACATAGATGAGGTAGTCAGCATCCTTTCATTAAAAGAGCTTACTGCCTGCTGGGTGTTAGAAAACTTTTGGAAGGTTGCACTGAAGGGCATCTGCTGAGGGCTGTGGCTGAATGAAAGGGTTGGTTGGGTTTTTTCCTCAGAATTTACTTAGTATGGGATTAGACAACTGAAGCAAATCTCAGAAACGGCATAACCTTCCATGTTTCTCTGTTTTTCTCATCTTTCATGTCTATTTGGATGGCAGATTCTTTGGGCTGACGGCTATTTCTTCCTATGTGCTTGTACGGTGCTCTGCACACTGAGTTGCCAGTCCTGGTGGTGGCCTCCAGGCACAGCTGTCATAGACATGCCAGTTAATTAACTCACAGCTCTCTCCCATTCTCTGCCACCCCCCACCTAGTATCTTAACATTTCAGGTCACCTCCATGAGGAACAGGGGGCAGGAGTTTATTTATCATTATTTCCATGGGGAAGGTAGTCTGAAACATACGGTGTAAGGTATTAACACTATTCAAATTTAGCCACGTACTTATTCAGGAGATTTGTCTCGATAAGCTGTGTTGTTAATGGCTACTGCTTCAGATCACCCCTGAAGAGAGACTGTCTCCCTCCATTAATTGTCATGTGCCAGAAGTTAGGGAGCATGGACACACCTCGGTCCTTCTACAAGAAAACAGTTTGATAGCTATGTCTGCAACCCTCTTTCCACTGGGGATGGCCAAGAAGTACAGAGAAACTTATTTGCCTACTGCTTGAGAGGAGCCCCCTCTGGGGACTGAGATTTCTTACAAAATTGCTGGGCAGTGGGGAACCTTCTTACACACTGCTGAAAGTTTGCCTGAACCTTGCATGCTGATGTGCAAACTTCTCAGAGATGTTCACAAACCTCAGAGTTGCCTGAAATCTCATACCACACAGGTTTTTTATGATACAAGGTTCCCTTATAAATGTTTCACAGAGCTCTCCAACTTTCTAAAAAAAGGCACTGCATAATTTATGGGATGCTCTGTTCAACATCCAACCCCCGCGAAAAAGCCCTGTAGTTTAGGTACAACTTCATGTAGAATAGCAAGTCCACCAAACACAGAAGAGACAAGTGTCATAATAGACTCTTTGTCTGAACCATCAAGGCTTGGAAGATATGAGCTCACTAGCGGGAAGTTTTTAAGCGCCTGAGGTACAGAAAGGCTGGTGTCAAAGCATGTGTAGTACATCGCGGAGTGGAGTTGGTATTACACATAAATAAAAGGAAAGTGTGTGAGTACAAAAGGCTATCATTGCATTGAGCGGCTGTAGTAACAGAAAATGGAAGGATAAAAAAAAAAAAAAAACATTTCACTCGTACAGGCCAGCACTGAGGATGCCTGGACAGATTCCAGATAATTTCCATTGGGTTGAGCGAGGGTGCCAGTGTCCATCAGGGTGGCTATCTGTGCAAAGCTGAGCTGTCCACCATGGGATGACCTGAACCCTTTATAGAATTAGATCCTTATAATGCTTATATGCTTGCTATTTATTCTCTATTTGAATATCGGTTTTTTGTTGAAACCTTATTTCTTTACCTTGAGCAGTCACTTGGTACCTATGCAGCAATTCGTAGTTACTCTTTAGCCCTTATGCACCCTACCTACCATACTGACCAATATTGCCTGTTTCTGATATGCCCTGTTATCCGTCTCTTTGACTGTTGTTGCCTATCTTATGCCTAGCTTTCAAGCTCATGGAGAGTGAATTTCTGTATTGCTTTCAAGATTTTGCAGAACTGGTTTCTGTATTTTGCTCTGTATTTTCTACCCCATCTATTACAGTGGTGTCCATGATTGGGAATACTAGGAAATACAGCAATGTCAACAGTAAGCACGAGCGATAGGAGACAATTAATGCATCTGAGAAACACTAAAAAACAAATCTATAATTTTGTTCACTGAGGACACTTCATATAAAAGGGGGTTGTAAGGCCAATGGTTTAATTACTTGTTGTAAGCCACTCAGAAACAGTACAGTAAACAGACTTAAAAAGTTCCTCATTGATATCAACTCCTGTGCTATATATGGGTAAATATCTCTCATATCAGAAAGGTATGCCCCTCAACCCATTATTAATTTACAAAATAAAGACATTTCTTTGAGGAAACCTATTCTTTTAGGTCAGGTTGACTTCTACAGTCTCATAGTACAGCTACAGAAATATTTCTACTGATGTAGAAATGTTGTATCTTTGCTCATCTAATGAAAGATGGTACCAATTAATGGAAAAACACAGCATAAGTACCATGCTAGTAACTAGGACTGGTTAAGCTAACCTATACAGATCTATATTAATTGTAAAAGAACTTTGAGAGAGATAAAATGAAGAATATTTTCAGATCTCACTTGGATACAGAAGAAGAAATGGATATAGAAAATAATAGTGAATTTCCTTTCTTAGCAAAACTGCCTCCTTTTTGTTTCCCTCTCTCCTGTCCCCTTTGCTTCACCAAGTGATAGCAGGACTCAATCTAGGCAATTTTCTTACTTAGTGGTGAATTACAGAAGTAGCCGGAGAACAATTTCTGGATGAATGGATTTTCAAGTCAACAGTGGTACCAACATTGAAGGGGATACAGAACAGACAGCTGAGCCTCACCTAGAACAACAAGGCTGTCATTTCTTAGGCACCTGCATACACTGCAGTATTCCCATATGAACTTCTAGACTCGTGAAATGCAACAACAGAGTTTTCATCTGTGTCAGTGGCACTAAGACTTAGCCCGATGTATTCACCCAAAATTTTCCTGGAGGGCCTGAACAGCTTGGAGCCTGTTGCACTACCATTTTTGTTCCTGTTACCCATGTATATTTTCCCTGTGAACTGTGTTACAGCTTGGGAGTGCTAAATCTTGTGAAAGGTACATTAGTCAGAGGTACATAAGTCAAAAGCTTCACAACAGAAATCACAAGGAAATCTAGTAGAAGAGAAAATACTGACATTACAGAACAGTTGCTGTAAATATGCAGATCCCTTTTCTTTATAACTCATGATTTTAAGAAGCTTTTCCTCTTTTGAAACAGGGCTGAACTCTCCATGCTTTGTCTCATTTCCAGATATGATGATTCCAATTTATAGACCAGTATAGGTTCAAGTAACAGTTTGAGTGGATACTTTCCCCCATTTTAAAAAAAAATCAAGTACAATTATAATTTGTCAAAGCTTCTTGTTCTAGCAGTCGAATACAAAATGCAGATGGCTTAAATTTAAAAAATACTATGTGTATCTAACTTTAAAACTACCCATTGTCAAATAAACCATTTATAAGCATTTGAAAATGAGTTACCATTCATGCTGAGTTGAAATTTCCTTTTTTTAACCTCTTAACCACAGACTTTTTCCTAAGAGTATGTAAAATCGCAGCTCTTTATCTTAAAAATTTCCCAAATTTCATTCAAGCATCCTCTGATATTTGTATCTTGAAGAAAACTACACAGTAACATAATGTAATGGCTTTGGACTTATGAACACATCAGTGTCACAGGTTAAGTGCTTTATTTAAGGATCTGCAAAATGAAAAAACAGAGAAACCTTAATGGGCAATATAATTACACTGTGTCACAAGGTATTTCCACAAAGGAGGGAAAATAGTCCATTCAACCTTAACTTTCATATTCCTGCTTTCTAAGTGCTATGCTGTCTCGTCTAGGAGTGGCCAAACATAGATCTGGTATGGAATTGTGCAGTAAGATCCCCAAATTAAGCAATTAAGTAATACAATTAAAAAGCTTTTTTTAATAAAGGTTTAAGAGTAATGAGGCGACAAGGATTCACCGTATGGCAACATTTCATTATGAAACTCAGTTACACAGCAAAACTATCAGTTTTCCCTTGTTGCTTTCCAAGAAAATGTTGTTACTTTCCAAAAGACATTATGCTCAATTAATCCCTAGCGGCATCAAGGGATGGTAGCTGCATGTTCCTCCACCAGAAGCATCCTGTGTACAGCAAAGATGGCAGGCTAATTTGCACAGCTACCCTCCAGCAGGGATTTTGCCGTTACGCTGGGTGTAATTCCAAAGTCTATATTTACCTCTAACCTTCCCTTGCCTCTGCCCCATATATGCTCCTGAGCTATTTGTTTACAAGCAAAATCTGATTACGTTACTAACTTTCCCTGCTCTTCAGTCTTTTTTCTTCCCCTCCAGATTCACTTTTTTCTTTTCTCCCTGCCACCTTCGCAAAATCTGCTGAGAAGGAAGGGTAATTAGCCCTCACTAAGCCTGTGTTCCTGGGGCTAGGTTACCAAGCTGCCTAACTTAAAACTGACTCCAGTATCTCCATACTACGTGCAGTCACTTCTGTCTTCTGACTGCAATATAGACATAAATTTAGCTCAAGAGTGCTTTGGAGGGGGAGGATGTCTTTTCATTACATGCTCAATATCCATTATAATGGAACCTGGCTTCTAGTTCAGGGCCTGAAGGCATATCACAATGCAAATAATAGACAATAATGATAATAAAAAGAGAATTTTCATCACAAGAAACTTGATTAGTCTCCTGTATCCTGAATAAAAGTTTCCATAATTATATACAGTCTTACAATTTTTGTTTTGTGTTTTTAAATACAGTGCCAGTTAAGACTATTTCCCTATTACCTCTGATTTCATGCAGATATATTTATGCCTTGGTATTCTAGTAAGTCCCCTTAGCTGATGTTTGAAATACAACTCTAAAACTACTGTATCATCCCAAATTTAAGATTATGAAATCTCTGCAGCAACAGCTGTATCTGGGCAACAAATTGTTTGTTAAATGGAAATGATCAACTACACGGATTATTTCTTGTGATATTCTTGCAATACAACGTTTTCATTCAGATGTTGTTAGAGACTTACTGTGATATACAGCAATGTTTTCAAGATGCCCTACAGCTCCCAAAGGTATCATCATGAGACTTCGAGGTCTCAGCAGTTACTTGATGGGATGGGATTTAAAGTAGTATTTGTACATTACTTTCTTGTCTGAACATTACCCCTACTAACATATCAAGCTATATCTTCTTTTCTCTCTTCACTCATACAGAGATGGGGAGAGCCTACAAGAGAAGCAATGGGCTTGTGGTAAACTTGCAGTTCTGAAGAACAGATGAGTGGAGGCCTACTCTGGATCAGTAGTATCAATCCTATAGCAGACTGCACATGAGCAGAAATAAGTTTTCTTTTGGATTAATTTGAAGAAACTCTTCTATGTGCCACAGTGACCCAAATTAATAATATAGACTTTTATTTTAGAATTTTCATTACTAATTTGGTTCAAGTCCCTCTTTGGGCCCTATTATGCAGTAAAGATAACTAATTATAGTAAAGAAATAATTTAAGTAAAATCAATAGAAAAGACTTCTATGGCAAAATAATTGTCCATACACAGATATCTAACAACATAGCGAGAATATGGATAAGTACCAAATTAATCACTTTCACAGAAGTTTATGGGCACATCTGCCCTAGCTGAATCAAGTTTTAAGAATAATTTGGCAAAATTTGTGTTGTAGCATTTTTTATGGTAACTGATTCTGTAGGAATTGATTCTCCATTCAATAACAGTCGGAGATACTGCTGTCACAGTTTTATGTTTTATATAGACCATTTACTTGGAGTTTCCTAAAATTCATTGGCATGTAGCTCATGGTTACTGAGACTACAGCATTTAGACCATTCCCTATTGCTGGCAACTAAGTGCTAGTTGCTATTTTGGGGGGTTGGCAGAATGTGGCTGAGTCTGGGATGAGTATGGTGAGAAAGTGCCATCAAAACACTGAGATCAGACATGCATAAACCACTTATAAAAACTTTAATGTATCTACTGTCACCTTAGTGGAAAATTAAGCATGTCTTTGTTTCTACCTCATTAGCATGTAATGTCTTCAAGGAGCTGATGACAGACCCATCCTTCCTGAGTTTTTTGTATTAGATGCAAGTCTTTCATCTCAAGAAGGAGGATACTTCTCCTTCCCTGAGTTTCCCAGCCTTTGTTCCCACCATCCACCCAAAGAAAGTCTTTTTCTTCTTCTTCCACCCCTCATCCTGTGAACTTGCCCATCTGTTTCTATTTACTACCAGATTCCCCCCTCCCACACTCCCCATGCAGTTGGTGAACCGCACAGTACTCTCCTCCTGTCTCTTCCTCCCCTGGGATTTTGCCCATGGCAGCTCTCTCCCTCCTCTTCCTGAGGACCTGTTTGCCTGAGTGAGGGGGTGGCTCACATGGGGCTGGCTGTCCCTGGGGTTTGGGTGGCATCCTGCCTCTGGGCTACAGGAGATTCCCAACTGACCCTGCAGCTCTGCCGACTCCCTGCCACCCACAGGCTCCTCAGCTCAAACTGCAGGACATGGAGCACAACACCACTTCGTGTCAAGGCATCTGTGCAGAGGAGTACGGTCAGAGGTGGTGTAAAACCGATGTTGCTTCTCTGGGGAGGACACAGCAGTCTAGGGAACGCATCCGCACATGTGCGTGCCACGTTTCCAGCAGAACAGCTCCTTGCGTGCATTACTTCTCACTCCCTTACCTGTCTGTGTGTTGGCTGTAAGCTGCTCAGAGCAAGGTGTTGCTTTCTGAAATGCTTATGCAGTACTTAGTGCAGAAACCCTGCAACACCAAAGCCACACGGCAATAAAAATACTAGTAACTGATAATGAATGGGAGACTTCAGAAGTACAGAAAGGAAACAAAATAGGAGCTGACATGATAGTATTTGCAAAATAACAGTAGGGGTCAATCTGGAACTTGCATCCTCCCTCTCCTATCATTACATGAGAGTAAGTAAATACTGCCTAAAAGTAAAAGCTAGTCTTTGGAAACTCGTGAAAAGAAAATATTTCCCCTCCCCAGCCACAGTGTATAATTAGTTTGTGGTAATAATTGCCCTTGTGTGACACTGAGGCCAAGTACTCTGTAAAACAGTTACACCAATAGTACAAAATACCTGTAGTTATCTATTTTGTAAGAAGGTTACGAATCCCACGCTTCAGGCTTTAGGTCAGTCTCTGTTAAAGACAAGAAGGAGACCTGATACACTGATACTTTCAGAGAGATTGAATATTACACCTGAAAGACCTATGGTCTGATCCTGTGTGGCATTTTCTACAGGAAAGACAGCAAGGAGGAAGCAGAAGGCTGGAGGGTCAAGAGGAACAGTGTGGTAGGAAAAGAAAAAGGGTCTATCAGAATAAAAAGAGAATAAAGGAATGTTAAAGAAAAAGGCTAGAGCTGATGTTTAGATACTCTTTTACTTTGTTGCAGTTTAATATTTCAGTGGGGCTCTTCAGAATTTTATTTAAAGACTATGTATGTACCTGTGTTTTATAGAAATATGCTTTTAAGGATCATATTATTTGACTTGGAAATACCTCCAGTGTTTACCTAGGTGATTATCAATATACCAGTAAGTCTGATTGTGTTACTTGTTCCATTTATAGTAATATTGATTTATTGTTACAATTAGAGAATCACAGAATCGCAGGAAGGTCAGGGTTGGAAGGCACCTCTGCAGATCATCCAGTCCAAGCCCCTGCTACAGCAGGGTCACCCACAGCAGGTTGCACAAAGTCACGTCCAGGCAGGTTTGAATGTCCCCAGAGAAGGAGACTGCACAGCCCCTCTGGGCAGCCTGTCCCAGGGCTCCATCACCCTCAAGGTAAAGAATTTCTTCCTCACATTCAGATGGAATTTCTTGTGTTTCATTTTGTGCCCATTGCTCCTTGTCCTGTCACTGGGCACCACTGAGAAGAGCCAGGCCCCGTCCTCTTGACACTCACCCTTAAGATATTTGTATGCATTGGTAAGATCCCCCCTTGGTCTTCCCTTCTCCAGGCTAAGCAGGCCCAGCGCTCTCAGCTTTTGCTCACAAGGGAGATGCTCTGGTCCCCTCATCATCTTTGTAGCTCCCCACTGGACCCTCCCCAGTAGTTCCCTGTCCCTCTGGAACTGGGGAGCCCAGCACCGGACCCAGCACTCCAGGTGCGGCCTCACCAGGGCAGAGCAGAGGGGGAGGATCACCTCCCTCGACCTGCTGGCCACGCTGCTCCTCATGCACCCCAGGGTGCCATTGGCCTTGGCCATGGGGACACACTGCTGGCTCGTGGGCAGCTTGGGGTCCACCAGAACTTGTAGAGCTGCCTTCCAGCAGGTCAGCCCCTTGTGCCCTGTCCAGGTCTTGCTGAATGGCAGTGCAGCCTTCTGGTGTATCAGCCACTCCTCCCAGGTTTGTATCATCATCATTAATTAATCCCAGAAAGGAATGTCCAGCTATTAGCAATTTGTGAAGATCAGATACCATATGCTGTTACAGTTAGAGAAAGTATATATTATAAAGGCCACTACTTGTGCACCAGGTATAAAGACAAAAAAATATCTACTTTAAAAAAAAAAGACTATTGGAGAAAATATGATTAAAAGGTATCTAATTAATGCATAAAGTAGGAGGGATAGCAAAATACTGATGAACCATTTTGGACCGGATAACAAGCTAAACATTTGTTGAGGTTTGAGCAACTTTGGTTTGGTTTTACTTTGGTTTTGATCCTCACGCCTTCCAAGATTCCTCCCCAACCCTGCCAACCAGCCCCCAAGAAAGAAAGAAAACTGATTTAATCCAAAAAACTAAGACAAAGTTTATATTTTATATATTACCAGCCCCTCTGAAATTGTAACTGGATGTAGTCTTACCTGAAAACCTGAACGAAATAGTACAAAGTTGACCAGTGTCATGGCCTAGTATGCATTTGCGGTGGAGCTATTCTGAACCGTATGATGGGAGTGACTCCCAGTATTTGCTGCACTGTCCTTAGTCCAAGTAAACTTGATGTCTTTCAAAAATTGCTCCATTAAAAAATGCAGCCTGGAAACAGACTGCCTCCCCAGAATTGTCTGTAAGAACAGTAGGCCCACCAACTAAAGCAGTGCTCCGCAGTGTGAATTTTTAGTCTCTGTTTTCAATTTAACTGGTAGCTCACCATTGTTTCGACAAAACATAGTAGGAAGTGCCAGTGAAACCTTAAAACAGAAAATTAAGTCTGGGACAGAACTATCCCATGCACACATCCATCTCATTGAGTTCCTTTAGTGTTTCTGAGTTTTGTCTAGTGTTCATGCAAGACAGTAATTGCAGCATAAACAAGAGCAAATGTATCTTTATTTGGGTTGCTCGGCTTTCTACCGTACAGTTTTCTCCTTTATATTAGCCCCTATTTCATGCCCCAAGGCTCCTTACCAGCTCCTCATTAAGGCATGCACCTTCTTGTGGCTCCGTATCAGCCTCCTGCACTGCAGCAATTAACCCATTACAGTACCAAGCACATGACTTGCAGGATTTTTCACATTCATAATGCTCTCTCCTTGCATGCCATGTTTTAAAATTAATTTTGAAGGAAGCAAGAGATGTGTTGAAACACGTCGGGTTTTTACCAAAAATAGATCATGCCATACAGCTCTCATAACTTTCTTTTATGAATAATGGGGTTTTTTTAAAGAAAGAATATACAATAGAACTCACCTCCGTGGGCATCCATAAATCATATTACAGGGAGTTGCAGGGTGAGAGGTATTATTTAAACTGGAGAAAGCAGAGATCAGTTGGCAGAACTGCAAGGAATTAGCTGAAGAGGTGACCATGAGTTATGCTGAAAAAGGATCTCTTGAGATCGACAGAGATTAGCAGTGGAATCCTACACAGGCTGCTCTTTGGACTGATCATTTCATAGGGTCATATTTTCATTAATAACCACACTACAGAAAAGGAAGTATGTGCTATTGAAATTTGCTGATTTTACAAAGCTAGGGAAAACTACCAATACTGAGTTGTAAATAATGCAAGCAGAGGAAAGGGGAGAAAAGGAACAGGAAGGAACCAGGGGAGAAAAGGAACAGGAAGGAACCAGGTGAAATCCAGGAGTATAGCCTCAAGATGCTACACTTCAGAAGACAAATAATAAAGCAGTGGGTTTAGGCACCCAGTTCAGGTGGATAGCATTACTTCAGCAGTTGGCTAAAAAAAAAGAAATACATATTAGGTACTTAAATGTTTTGGACCACACTTCTTGCTAATAAAAAGTGTCAGTGAGCCTTAGATAAGTTGTGCCTACAAAACAAAAGTGTGATGAGGGAGAGTTATCTGGCAATGGTGAGGGGTGTTTCTGTTATTCATTGAATGCTGTTGCTCTAGACAAAGAACAGGCACTCAGTGTACAACCTGGGTCACCCATATGCAAGAAAATTAATTCAAATTGGGACAAGCACCAAGAAGGTGTGCTGGGAGGAGGAGGAGAGGTTATCTAATAAGGGAGACTAAAAGTGCTTCACTTGTTTACACAAACAAAACAAAAGCTCAGAGGGAACATAACTGTTGTCTATAAATATACAAGGAGAGAGAAGAGCTATTTAAAGGACGATGTTGACATAAGAACAAATGGTTATAAGATGGCCATGAATAAACTCAAACAGGAAATTAGGAGGAAGTGCTGGAATGAAATCCTGGAGCAGCCCTCCAACAGGAGCAGAGGGAGCAAGAAACTTCACTGGTTCCAGCATGAAACTTGAGCAGTTCATGAAACCAATTATGTGATGTGTAGTTGACAGCAGAAGTTGGGGTTTGAACTTGATGCAGGAGGTCCTTTTAAATCCTATTTCTTACGTTTCCAGGGGAAGCTGATTTAAATCTTCTGCAAGAGATGTCTTAGATGTTGATAACAATAATTAATACCTTACACTCCAGTAATACCCTTCCATTTAAAGACCGCAAAGCACATTGAACACATGTGGGAATTACACATCTAAATATCCACCTGTGTTGTTACTGTTATTTTACAGCCAGGAAATTGCGATGCCCTGTACAACTCTTTTTGGATTACTTAGAAAAATCTGTAAAAATGAAGAATAGACCTCACAGATCTCCCAGTTTTAAGAATAAACCTGTAGTTCTGAAAATTGTCATCATGTTTTCAAGGCTTTTTAATTCCAGAAAATGTATGAATTGTATACAATCGCTTGTACAAAGCTATAAGCCATATGCTGTTTAGCTTAAAATGTCAATGAGTGAGTCAGCAACAACAAGAAAATGAAGGTGTTTGTAAATGTTGCATTTAAAAAGCATTAAGAAAAATGAGAGCGGTCCTTCAAAGACATACGCATCTTCAAAATCAGAACAATGCAGTATTTCACAGTCATTAAATAAGGTGTCACATAGCTACAAACAAGAATCATATAGCTTGAAAAAATGTTGTTTTCCTCTTGGGGAGTTGGAACAGCACCAGTTCCATGTGTGTTAGTTCCCACTCTGACTTCCACTGGGAAAGGTGCCAGGGGTGGCGAGGGATGGAGAGCAGTTGCTTCCTGGCTCTCCTCCCTGCCCTGAAAGCCTTCCCTCCCGAACCTGCAGAACCCCGGCCACACTTGCTGGCATTCAAACAGGCATCCAGCATGTAGGAGAGAGAACATGCTGGTTTGGCTCTTTTCTGAGGGCTTCAGGTCCTCTGTCTCACCTCCATTGGGGTGGGGGGGATTGGGGGGGGAGGGGGGAGGGGGCGGGGGGGTGTGGGAAATGAGTCCCTAAGTCCATCTGATTTCTTGCGTGCACTATGCTTATCCCTAAATAGCAAAGCACTGTATACAGTGATGCATTCAGAGGAAGAGCTGATTTGCACAATTCCCACCCACCAATATCCTCCTGCTTCTTCCAGTGCCATGTCTGGTGCTAGGTATGGTCCCTGAACAGAGCAGTAAGGTCATTGCCCTCTGCTCCTTCAAATTCCTCCCCTCTGTGGCCTTTGCCAGGGCATTTACAAGCCCCAAGCAAACGTGAGCCAGACAGGTTCCCATGCCTGTGTAGAGCCATACCCCAAAAGAACAGGCTCTGCCCAGAAAAATATATACTCGATGTCAAAGGAAACCACACACATGTAGCTGAGCACAGAAGCTGGCTCCAGCAGTGTGTAGACCCTGTCAAAAGCAGGTGCTTGAAACAAAACCGAGTATCACCTGCCAAGGGTAAACCAGCTTTAAGGACAAAGACTACCATTCAGCAAATCCGGGGTGGGAAGCAGTGTTATGCTGGGGACAGGGAGGGATGGGAAAGACACACAGAATTTGTCAGTCATCTGAATCCACTCCATGTCAAGAAAGCCAATTATTTTCTCAGTGGCTAAAATTTACATACACTTCTTTATAATCGGGAAAGATATAACCGTGTACAGAGGACTGATGGTTAGACTGCCCACACCCTTCACATGCTGCTGGCTCTCCTAGACCATAATATCTCCAGTGGATGGAACACAGAGCCTTGTTTTCCCAAAGCTCAAAACAATGAGGCCCTGATCCTTATAATATCATACAAATAATAAACAAGTCATAGGAATTCCCATACACAAAAAGGCCAGATACTGCCCATATAAATATATGCTCTGTTTAAGTCAAAGGAAATTGCGTGTGCGTAGCTGAGCACAGAAGTTGGCTCAAAGCCCACTTGTAACTAAGCCATGCATGTGAGGACAGAATAGAGCCCATTGTCTCTTGAGAGCTTTTTCATTTTTCTTTGTTGTTCTCCAGGACATGAATTACCTAAACTGGAAAAGAGAATTTTTCTCCAATGTAACATGTCTCTGACAGGCAAATTTCTTTCATTGTGGGTTTGTTGTTTTTGTTGTTTTTTTTTAAATCTGCTAACTCCCGCTTTAAAGACTGCTGAGAGAAAATAATGTATGTCTACAGTCTCTTCCTGTAGTCCTGCCCAAGGAAAGTTTAATCTGCTGTGGATGATGCCTGGAGCAGCCTCTGACTGAGTTCTGCCCCAAGTCATTTCATCTGAGACAAGGGGTGAATGGTCTCCTCCTCCAAGTTCCCACACAGCCTTTTCAAGGCCTCACTTTTCCACATATGGACTGGAAGATGGACTGCACTAGAAGACAGACAAAAGTGGAAAAGTGTCCTTTCTGGCTTTCCCCAACGTACAATATATTTTGCTGGCCTTCCTTTGGTTTCTGCCATTGCCCCTTTTTAAGGACTTTCTGAAGAGCAAAGTGAAATATAAAAATTAATACAGTTTCCAACCACATTAACTTTCCAGCAGTCTTTCTGCAGAGTTTTAGCACAGTGGTGTCCGTTCCTTTCTGTTCCTCCCCTCTTACCTCCAGCATTTTCTCCTTGTCTCCTCAGAAGATCCTTGCAGAAACCCAAAGAGAAGAAAAGTGACATGAAGGCTCATTTCCCTATTTTGCTGAAGAAAGATGATAGCATGAGAAGGATGTTTAGCCTGAAATACCTTCGTGGCTGCTGCTTCTGCCCTGGGACACACTGGCATATCATCTCAGATCAGCATTTTTAGAAAGATCTGTACATATTTTGATTTGGGAATCTGCCTTGGTTCCAGATAGGGCTCCTAAAATCTAAAAAGGAGCCAGCTGGAAGTCTTGAGGAGTGTCCATCTGGCTGAAGCAACCTGGGACCAAACAAACTCAACAGCCAGTCTTCTAGTCCCTGGCACCATCCCTTGCTCTCCCAGCCTCACTACCCACCTGAAAGGACTCGGCTGAACAGGCAGAACTGTGTCACTAAAAATAAATCCCCAGGTTGTGTTAACAATCTTCATCCATCCACTCTCTCACATCCAAAACGCCAAAATCAAAACCAAAGGTGTGTTCATTTTGGTTTCAAAGCAGCTCAGGCAGAGCAGGAGACAATTCAGAAACTTGTGAAAATCTGCAGAAATAAAAAAGCTGATTACGACCTGATAATGTATGACTTAAAGGTGTTTTACCAGCATTTAATAATACTGTGGAGGGAAGGAAGTGTTGAAAAAGCAGTTGTTTACTTATTATTTTCAACTTGAGCATTCATTTGTTACATATTAGAGGCTCAAATGGAACCACATTAGTGGCTAGGAGGTGCGCTTCGCTGTGAGCTTGTGGGAGGTCTTGTGCTTGAAGACACTGAAGTATTTTGCTTTTAAATGCTCTGTGTTTTTTCTTAATTTTTTTTTTTAAGAGTTATGGGATTTAATTAAATTGGTGGTCTGCTGGCTTTTTCCAGTCAGAAATTACATGTAAGCCGTCTTCTGCATCCCTCTCTCTTCCTTTCTCTTGCCTTGCAGAAGGTTTTGCTGGGCATGTACATCCATTTCAGAATCTAATCACAGACAACTTAAATCTTCCCACCGTTACCCACATTAGTAATTGCAAAATAATAAACATGACAAAATTCAGATTAATAGGGCATCCTATGCAACTCGGATGGCGGGGAGAGCCCTCTGGAATTCTAAGTGTAATAGGTCTGTGTTTATTTCTCAACCGACGGCATAATGTGACTGATTTACAAGAGTTTAACTCAAGTGTTAATCTGACAGTGACGAAGAGCTTCTCAGTGGCAGAATCACTTACACTATCATATTAGTTGCCTCCTCTATTAAAGCAGTATGGTCGATAATTGGAATGCTTTTATGTCTAGTGGTTCTGACAAGGCTCTCTTTAGGTCACATATGGGCGGTCTGGCTTGCTGCACAGCTGAACAGTGGCAAATGATTTAAACTGAGAAAGTATTGTTCTCCTCGTATTATGGAGCAAGGGCAGTTCAAGGAAAGTAAGGCTCTGCACTGGCTACCTGCTGGTGTGTAGTAAAATAAGATGGACATGATACTGGGTTGGGAGTACAATTAAATCTATTTTGCACCAATGTGTTGGTGGACAGATGAGTTTCCACATGGCAGAGCTTTATGATCTTTAAGGTAGACTGAACTAATAGATTGGTGTGGAGCGCACTGAAGTTACTAAGGATGAGAAAGCAAGCAGCAGTACATTTGAACTACAGGTTTCTCATATGCTCCACGTCATGCTGAGTTTTTATAGCTCCTGGCTTTCAAAAAGCCTGTTTCAAAGAGGTTTGCGCTAGACTGGGCATGCAGTTTTGCTCTGCAGATATTGTCGCTACCGATTTAGTGGAATGCAATTAGGAAGCCTAAATTAAGTGGTAATGGAGAACCAGCTCTTGAAACTGGGGTTTCCACGGCAACCACTGCTTACAATACAGCCTTCAGTTAGTTTTCCCACTTTATCTGCAAAATGCACAATTGAGCTTTAAAACAGCTTTGTGCTGAAAAGCGCACTGTAAACAACTGTTTGCAATGAGAGTTTTACACTGTCTTTAAATACAACAAGCTATCAAATAAAATTTACTTGTCCATACTAATAAAAAAAAAACATCCATGCAGTACAAAACACTAAAGAGTCCAGAAACTTATTATTCATTCTGGAAATTTATATATAATACAAAAATTCAAGATCTTGTGAGTCCTCGATTTGTCTTTGAAGTCTTATCATTATTCCTCAATTTTAAGACACATAATCCCATATCTCTCAGTAGTGAGAAGAACCGAGCAGTTTGGTACAAATACTGCATTTATCACAATAGCAATGCTATATAGTTATGAAGTGCTTTTTGTCTAATATGAACTAATAAATGTGCATTTTCATCAGACTTCCTTTAATATCTAGCAATCTTTTATGGATTTTTTTTTTATTTTTCCCTTTATAATACATTATTATGTCCTTCATAAATGTTCATATTTTATGGCAAAGTAACACTGTGCCATTTCTGAACTGCTTAACATTCTTGACTGCTTTAGGATCATAGCCCAACTTTTGCATCTTGTCAAATGTAACTGCAGGTGATTAAATATGCATAAAATATGGAAAAGTGGAAAAGATGATGTTAAGGTCATACATGTGATTTGTATTGACCGCCCTTTTCATGATAACCCCGTCAAACTGGATCTCTAAGTTGAAATTACATATTTGCAACCAATTTTTAGCCCTCTATTGTACAATCAGAAGTCTTGGATTAATACTGTCAGGTGATTTATAAGAGAGGAGATCTTGGCAGTTTTTAATTTTCCTTTTTTTTCCCCCTTTTATACTCATTTGTTTTAGTCAAGACAAAAATCTCAGAGAAAACACTGTGTAAACTTCACTGAGAAAATTTCAGAAGAGACATCATGTATTTTCGATTTTTGTCCTATCAGCGGAGTAGTCCTTTAAGGCAGTGTTCTTTGGGAAAAGAGAAGAAACCCTTATACCACCAAAGGGTCACACAGCAAGTCAAAACACACCTCTTTTGTGTCTTAGCTGAAGTAGAGCAACCCAAGAACCTTGCAGCGTTTCAAGGCTGATGCTCTTGTGTGTGTGTTATAGCAACCACACTGGGTCGAGCCAGAGAGAGAGAGAGAAAGGGTGTGGGGGTGAAGGCAGTGGGAAGGGGAGAGAAGGGGGAGCTGTGGGTGCCTTCCCTCAGGAGCCTGCTGGTCAGAGGACTGTATCTTGGCATCCACAGTCATGTATAAACCTGGATTTGATATAGTCTGTGCAGACTTTGAACGTGCCAGGCAGGGAAGCTTGCCCTTCACAGTACGGGTGCGCTTTCAGCAGCAGTGATTGGGCTGCGCCTATTCTGATTTGCTCGGAACAGCCTTTTCAGTGCTAACCAAAACCAGAATGAGGATGGGAAGGAATGATGTTGATTGCAAAGTTCACATCTCTGCTGTGTGCCGGTGCTAATGGGAGTTTCTCCTGTGATGGGTAGGACATAAAACACACAGCTGTAGAGACTGTGCAGGGTGAACAAATCAAAGAACTTAGTAATAAAAATGATGTGTGTGCCGATATTATTTAATATTAACTTGTGAAAACTGTTGAAGAAACACATCTTTGTCATATATCAGAATTGGCTCTAAAGCTGAATCAACGGATTAATAAGGTTATTTGTAATGATATTGTCCATGTAAAGGCTTTATTATTTAGGAATCAGTGTTG
Source organism: Falco rusticolus (assembly GCF_015220075.1). Classification (NCBI taxonomy): domain Eukaryota; kingdom Metazoa; phylum Chordata; class Aves; order Falconiformes; family Falconidae; genus Falco; species Falco rusticolus. Next base: position 67,554,423 of record NC_051188.1, on the reverse strand, counting down.
GAAATTGTAATTTCTTTAATGATTTTTCATCACATAAATTAGCCTGCCTCAACTCCTCCGTCTAGAAGGCAAGAGGAGAGGTTGAGCTGGTCCCCTTCTTCATTCTTACACAAAATCTGCTCATTTGGATGGATCCCAAATTTTAAAGAAACAAGTTCCTGGAAGAAATGCAGAATGCCAAAGCGCACAAGACTTTCACAGGGCATCTCGTTTCAACACTGACTGCCTGCATTTTATCGGAGTACTAAAGGACACATTGAAATTATTTTGTTCTGGCACCGGCACGCGTTGTGATGTGTATGCATTCAATTGCACTTGACAAATCTTTGGGGCAAACAAAATGGTCTAATGTAAGGAAATATCTTAGCATATTCCAAAATGACATTTTTAGACCAAACATGTGTTCGATTGATTTGCCTTCTCCAGAGATCACTTTTGAATCCAGGCCAGTGATAAGTAGGGGGGCAGGCTCTCGCTGAAGGCCAGGCGGGTCAGCCGTGCTTCCGCTGGTATTTCCTGCGCCGCAGAGTCCCGTACCTAACTGTACAAATAGCTCCACATGGCATCCTGAGAGCGTGCCAGGGAATTTTATGATCACTCGCCAAGTATGGTTGTCAGGTTCCACTCCACTGCTGTGTGTGTATGTGTGTGCTCATATGTGTGTGTGGCTGGAGCTAACTTCAGACTGAGTAATTACCATAATCCAAACAGGGCCTTTACCATCTTATTTGCATTCAGCCAGCAGTGCTGTTTTTATCAGCACCACTACTGAATTGTTGCAAAGTTTTAATTATCTTGACAACTCTCCTTTCTTTTTTTTTTTTATTCAGGGTTTGGTGGTGGGTTTTTTCCCTCCCCCCTTGGGTTGTGTTTGAATTTCAGCAGTCAGCCCCCTACGGCAGCAATCAGATTTCTGCAATAGGAAGCTTTCCCACTTTTTCTTCGTCTAGTAGTAATTTATAGTACCCCACCTCAAAGGCTGCTCAGAGTGGGGACAGAGGCAGAGGGAGGTTGTCTTAATTAACTAATGCTTAATATTTTTCACAGCAAAAGCCCCGCCGAATGCCTCTCTTCAAATCGCATTTGAAGCCCTGGTGTAACTTTACACGTGTGTAGGCTTGCTGAACTGAGAGAAACCATTTCCTATGCAGCAAGCTACCCCCTTGCATAAACATTTGCCAGACTAGAGCTTTCGTTGTCATGTTTTCTGTATTTCCATAATCTTTTGATTTAGGATTAGTATAAAATGTATCATGTCACTTATATTTGCTCTTTCTCAAAAACTCCGCGTTTCAGTGTTGCAATGCTAAGTTAGACAAATTCAGCCTTGAAATAAGACACCATTTCCTAGCAGGATGGGTAATTAAGCACTGGAAGACCTTACCGAGGGAGGAGGTGGACTCACCATAGCTTGGAGTCTTTAAAATGAGAAGGATTAGATATCTTTCTAAAAGACATGATTTAATCCAGCTTCTGGGGAAAGATTCTAGCGTACGTCTACTGGAGGTCAGATGAGATGATTGCCAAAGACCCTTTCAACTTCTGAGCCTGTTGGCCTAGAAATCTGAGGTCAGAGATGTTTTGGTTCACGTGTTAAAAGATCAGTTATAACATTTACATACAGAAATTGTCTTTGGGGAATATTAAGATGAAATATTTTTTTTTACTTGTACTGTGTGCTGCAAACAATAAGGTTGTGCTTCTGTTGTGATTTAACCCTGGCCAGTGACTAAGCGCAAACCAGCCACTCACTCACTCCCCCCACAGTGGGATGGGGGAGAGAATCAGAACAGTAAAAGTGAGAAAACTCAGGGGTTGAGATAAAGACAGTTTAATAGGTAAAGCAAAAGCCGTGCACACAAGCAAAGCAAAACAAGGGATTCATTCACCACTTCCCATGGGCAGGCAGGTGTTCACTGCCTCCAGGCTCCATCACACATAACAGTGAATTGGGAAGACAAACACCATAACGCCAAATGTCCCCCGCTTCCTTCTTTCCTCAGCTTATATACTCAGCATGATGCCATATGGTATGGAATATCCCTTTGGCTAGTTCAGGTCACCTGTCCTGGCTGTGTCCCCTCCCAATTTCTTATGCCCCTCCAGCCCTCTTCCTGGCAAGGTCTGAGAAACCAAAAAGTCCCTGACTTAGTATAAACATCACCCAGCAACAATTAAAAACATCAGTGTGCTACCAGCACTGTTCTCACACCAAATCCAAAACACAGCACTGCACCAGCTTCTAAGAAGAAAATTAACTCCGTCCCAGCCGAAACCAGGACAGCTTCCCAAGTTTTGCATTGCCTTTTGTTTTGCTTTCATAAGTAGTCAAAAATCACAAAGCTTAATACCCCAATATAATCTCGTTACGGAGGAATAAGAATAGAAGGCTTTAAAGCCTACAGATTCACGAACTGAACAAATGCAAAAATGATTTCTAGTTTGTTAGTTTCTCAGGTGCAATAAATGTTTTAAAAATAAGCACAAATAATATTTTTCCAGCCACAAAATACTATGATTGTATTTATCTTCCCATCTTTTATGAAGTTTATGCATCAGGTTGCACGTAATTGCTATTAAACAGTATGGTAGTATTCTATTTGTCTGAGAGGTAAACAAATTCTGTTTAACAGCTGTTAGACATTTGTCTTGCTGCAGTTTGGACTTTTGAGCACCTTATCCTTGTTTTCCCTTTAAAAAGAAAAAAATTAAACATAAGAACCATTAGGGATTTCTCTTTAAATCCAGCAATCTATGCATACTACTAAGAATCAATGCTCTGTAAACTGTCTGGTGCTCTGCAATAAATTCTAGCTTTTATAGACTTTTTCTGGGCCAGGTAGCTGCTAATGCCATAGAAATTGATTATTTGTGGTGTTCTTATCACTGCTTAAAATATCTAATTGCTTTTTCTCCACAGATTTGGATTTGGCTTGCTTGATGCTGGACGATTAATGAAGGAAGCCCTAACTGGACAAATGTTGGTCTCCTGAGACAATGTGTTGTTGATAATAAGTCTGATTTGAGCAAGTCTAGTCAAATTCTATTTTAATAGTATTTAAAGGCACATGCAGGTCACATATCACTGAGTTTTGGGCTGATTTGTTTGGTTTTTAAGTCTGTTGCACTACCAGAGTTTATTCCCCTTAAGTATTAAGCTTTGCAAAGCAGCAAAGACACATGTCTGTCAGCTGCAGAGACATGTGTTTTGCTTCAGTGTAGCAAGTTTTGTTCAAAATTTGCCTTTATTCTTTCACACTTAGGCAGACTGGGGTATGTAATTCAACACTGTATGATTGTTCCTGCGGAGGAATTACTGAACTCTGATTATTTTGAACCCTAAAAATTATTGACAGGAAGAGACAAGAAGGTATTGCAATCAGTTCTCAATCTAGTGAGGGCAGCCTTCTTTAAAGGCAGCTAATCCTTAGCCTAAAAGCTGTACACAGTTTCTGCTGCTCCCACAGGATTTTTCACGTAGCTATGCCAGTGTCATTTATGTGAAGTTAAGTACGAATCGTTCTCCACTGCACTACCAAATCAAGATAACCACCAAACATCAAGTCACTGTCTTACTGGATTGCTGCTTTGAGTGTGAAATTCAGCTCACAGCTCAGTCACAGCTCCAGCTGAGGAGGAAAAAGATCTCTCATCCCACCAGAATACTGGACTCGAGGATGTTTCCCTTCTGCATCAAGATGAAGCAATGACATCTAGAGTCAGTAGGGTCTAGAGTACTTTCCTTCTTCCAAGAGCTCCCATTTTGTAGAGAGAAGTAGAGGGAAGAGGGACTTAAATCCACGCACCTTGCACCCCTGCTAACCATGGTGCCAGTCTTTCTTTGTCCCCAGAAGGGGTTATTTGAAGAGATACTAACAGCTACCTCCCTGAAGGCCTAGGCACAGCACTGCACATCATTTTTGAGCACCAGTTTGCAGAAGCAACTGCAGAAACTTGTGTTTCTTGTCTTTTCAACACTGTGTAGGGAAAGGTAGAAATCTGAGTGGGAACCAAAACGGCTGGACAGGGAAAGGTTCAAGCATGAGGACCATGCTCCAGCATGTATCTGTAATCATGGCCCTTTTCAGCAATGTGGCCCCCAGCCAGCTTGGAGCCTGGAGTTCTCTTCTTAGGCTGACACTAGCAATATCTGATTCAAATAAATTAATAACCCCGTTTTTGCCTTTTGCAGCATTATCACAGTCATAGCAGTGATGCTGTAAACTAATCTTTTACTAACAGCCTAGTAATGGTTTAGGCAATGTTTCACATATGAGGACACCCCAGGTCACTTCTCTTTCCAGCCCCAGGACAGTCAGCCTTGTCACTGCCACCTTGCAGAGACTCCCCTTAGCCACAATCCTTTGAATCAGGGTGTTCAGTCCCTGTTGGAAACGCGACACACTTTAAGAAAAATTTTAAGGTTTATTGGTCTGGAGAGAAAAAAAAAGAGGTACCATAATCTATTGGGTTTTTACCTACTGTGTAGGCAGAGAGAAGTTACCTAGGAGGAATTCATCCCATAAGCCAAGGCATGTTATTGCTTGTCTGGTTTAGGCAGTAATGTTAATATAGGCTATACAAAGAGTTGTATCCATGGCTTCTGCATGTTTTTCAAGCATCTCCATAGAAAGGGCAGGAGTGCACTAGAAACATGCGGTCCTGTGGGACGGTTACTTCCAAAAGGTGTCTCCTCCATGCGATGGCTGGGAGTCACACCCCTGAGGGCTGGGAGCACTCTCCCTTTTCTCTGGATCAATGTTATTGTGTAAAAGGCACAGCCAGAAAGTTTGTTTCTCAATATTATATCTACTAGAGGCTTCTGAAAGTGTGATTAATTAGGTGTGAATAATTAAACCACAAGTCATGACCTTTTTTTTTTTCCTGTCACATTACTTATAAACAAGAGGGCAGTCAGTGAAGTTAAATGGTATAGGCTAGTAAATTTAGAGGAAATAAAATGAAATTAGTTGTGTTGTATGTGGTCAACCTATGGGATTTGCTGGTACAGGTGGCCATCTGATAAACAGGGCTCCTGTGCTGGAAAGATTAGTTGTTAATGCTATTACCATAATAGATGGGACCAATCCGGTATTCCAGGAACTTCTGGGTGCACTGGGAAGGCAGAAGTGAGCCCTGCTTGACTAATAAAATAAGAGCAAGTGCTCCATGTGCTGGGAAGTCAGGCAGGAATGTTGTTCTCCACGGACAACAGCACTGCACTATTAGCTTGATCTATGACTTGCCATTTCGTGGTTTCGTTGTTTGTTTATTTGTCTGTCTTTTTAATTCCTCTGGAAAACACTCTACTGGCTCTCTCTGTTGACTGAATGTCCAGGCTTGGGCAGAAGATATAGCATTCTTCTTCTCTGACCTTTATATCAAAATTGATTAACAATAATGCTTTTGCAGAAAAAGATTGACAATAAGATGTGGATGTTCATCTTTAATGAACTCTAGTTACCAAAGTGGAAACCAGATAACTTTGATGGTGTGACTGACCACCTTCTCAGCAATAGCTGAGTATTTGCTCCTTCTTGAAATGGTAAAGTAGTGCTGTATCCATAGATAAGGTGAAGAACCACCTGTTGCTCTAGTACTTTTTCTTTCTCTCCCTCATATCATTGATTTCTTGGGACCTTTCTCATTACTGGCAATAGCAGGATGTGCTGGCTAGTATTTGTGCAGTCAGAAATGGCATAACTTAGAATTAGAGCCTGTGTAATCCTGTCAAGTACTCAAAATTATTATGTTTATGTATTTTAATCTTTGTAAAGTAAGGAGTCCACTCACAATCTAATTGTTTTTGTTTATTATCAAGTTTGCCATTTTACAGAATAGCTCACTGGAAGGTGCCTACTTTATATTGTTTTCACTTCCTAATAAAAGATCTTATTTAAAAGTATCTTTCTTTTCAATTATGAAAATACTTTCCTGATCTCATTAAGCCCAAAAAAACTGAAGTGTTATTTTTCCTTTTTATTTGTGACAATACAAATTAAACACACCTATGGCAACTAATTACTATGATTATTTTTTTTTATACAGAGCAAGCCTGTTAACTGTGGACGTGAAGAGATGAAGCAAGCAAAAAACAAAGAGAAGTGTGAAGAGCTTTGCTGCCATACCGTCTATGACACTGTATCAACTCCTAGTTTTAGGATCGATGAGTGAATAGGTACGTAAGAGAGACACTGTTATTCTACAAAGAAGGGTTATTTCAAAGGAAATAAAGAAAAAAAATTTAAAAGGCATGTAAATACATTCTTAGACACTATATGATGGCAATATTAGAGAAGGAGCTTCATCTGGTTTTCTTTTAATTTCAGATCTTTACAGTGGAACAGTATTGCACAGAGGTCTAGGTAATAATGTCCTTGATCTTATCAAGCATTGCCATAGTACTAGATTGCCATTTTCCTGTTGAGGTTACTCATGTGAGTGAAACCACTCTGTTGCACAAGTTAAAGGTTCACATTCTGTCCTTCATTTTTGTACTTAAACCAGACCTGGGTATTTCGATGTTCATGCAAATTGCAGCATCTTTCAGAGTTGTACACTTTACATTATAAGACACTTTGTTAATTGTAGAGGTAATAGATATCTTCACCTTTGTTTAACCATGAAAGTGCTGATTTTCAAATTACTTGAAGTTTTAATTATTGTGATTAAAACTCAGTACTGCCTCCATGACATTTCATATCCAGCAGTTACATCAGTGTAAACCACTTGGGGTAACAGACAGAAATAAATAGCTTTTTCTCTGTATATTCATAGTGTACTGGAAATTGAGAGGCCAGGACTTCTTACAGAGAAAACCATTCATTGCTGTTGTTTCCCTCCATGGACATCTATGCTACCTACATTCCCCTCCTCCCCTACACACCAGAGTGAGTAAACCAATTCCCTCACTAGCAGGGATTCAGTGGTCTTCTTTATCAGGCATAAGCTTTAGAGCTGGACAAAACCGCTACCTTGGAGAAGATATGAGGGATGTCTGAAATAGCTGCTTTATCTTCCATTCCTTCATTTACCCAAGGCAAGGGAACACACTTGACCCAGGAGCCATCACCTTGCCTTTCTTCAGGCCTGGCCCTGACGGCCAGAAGTAGACATAAGCTGGAGAGTTCGGTCTGCATGATATTGAGTCCGTTCACATAAAATGGCCTTTGTCAGCTTTAGGTGCTGGCACTAAATGCCAGCAGTGGAGGAGTTTTGGAATGAGCAGGAAAAAAACAGTAGATGAATTTGCACTTCACAGAATTTTCTGTTAAAAAGAGACAAAAAGGAACTAAGTGAGTCAGGAGGAGAAGCAAACACAGAGGGGAAGACATGGCAAAAATCAAACATTAAATATTTCCTTTAACTGCAGTCAGAGATGGAGATTATATTTGACCAAACAACCAAATCCTCCCGAACCCGTCAGGACTAAGGCTGACTTCATTTTTTATTTCAATGCTCTCCATAGAAAGGAGCCAGTCAGTTATTCTCTGGGCGTTGAACAGTGTACTAGCATCATAGAATCAAAGAGTCATTTAGGTTGAAAAGGACCTTTAAGATCATCGAGTCCAACCAATGGTCATTTTTGAAGGCTGAGGACTTCACATTTCCTTCAAACACCAAAATAACCACAGCCACCTTCCAGGCCATTTGGAGAAGCTTGACCTCTTAAATGTTGTGCCACAGCAGTCTCTGTAACTCTGTGACATCCAGTGTCCCATGAAATCTGGATTACCACCTTAGGGAAAGGGTTTTTAGAATCGGGATCTGTGGACCCCGGAAGGCATACGGAATACACACAGGAGAACTGCTGTAGAAGGTAACTAGGAAAAGCAAGCCTAACAGCCAACAAACTGCCATTTCCTATAGAGGGTACACCAAGCAGATGGTTTTGTTTTATTGTCTGAATGCTGTAATATTTTACTGTAAATATATAAATAGGGTATTCACTTGCCTTATACAAGTTCCCAATGTACTTTATAATAAAGCAAGTAATTTTGACAGAAAAATGTTGACCAACCCTAGCCTAACACCATTCAGACAATGAGCTCAAAGCTGGCACAAATCCCATCCATTAAAAAAAGTCAGTGGCATTACATTTACTTTTACAATTTGAAGGATAAAGATAGAAATGTAAGAGATGGAGCAATAAGAACCATGTGGTCCCTCCTCTTCAAGGGTCTCATCCAGAGCCTATTAAGTTAATGTACATACTCCCTTTGATTTTAATAGGCTTTGCATAAGTCAGAAATTATTGAAAATGAATAGCAGGAAAAAGAATTACCCTGTTTACATTTGTTGGGTTATATCCGCAATAAACTTGTAAAAAATGAAAACAGTAGAAAACATTAAAACAGATGCAAATACTAACTGTATTTTAGTAGTCAAGATGACCTCATTTCCTGCTCCAACATAAGCATGTGATGTCACAAACATCACAAGATTTTTTCAAAACCTTTACTGCAAACATTCCTCTTCCCATCATCAAATACTTCATCTTGCCTTCTTCTGTCAGCTGTTCCTTCTAGAGACATGTATCTTTGGGCAAGCAGTTATGAATATGAGAGTAGTCTGGAGCACACCACCACCTGGGACACCAAAGGATTACAGATTGCTCTCATTGGGACTGCTGGGTGGGAGGTGGTGATGGGTCATAAAAGTGTCCAGCCAGAGCAGAGTGCCCAGGAGCGCCCCAGGGATCAGAAGCAGGGCCAGACACCAATCTTCCAAACAGATTTCTAAAACTAACTTAAATTTTTCATTTCTTGCTAGAGCAGACAGATTTTATTCTTATAGTGGATTTTTAACACAGATAAAATCAAGCATGCAAAAGGACTGTAAGATTAGATCCTAATTCTCTGTTTCACCAAAGGAGAACTGAGGAAAAGACAGATGGAGTGATTTAGAAGGCAAGTGATCAGGCAAGCAGAGCCCTAGGTGGAACCAGATCCCCTGTCCTCTTCAAACACTGCCCTTTGCTGCCTGTGATGTGGAAGAAACATAGCCATTAACAGGCACCTGCAAAAGCCCTCCACCTGTTTTTGCTCGGAGTGACAGAGCCCAGAGGATGATGTGCATGTTCCCCACTCGTCTGTAGGGAGCATTGTCTAGCTGATGCAATTGCCGGCTCGAGCATACCTGCAAGGTCTCATTGATCTGCTACTCAGTGCTCTAAAAACTCAGAAATCTATTATCAGTGTGAGCATGGTCTTATTGATCAGATTACCTGCTTCTGATCCCTGTGTTTACCTTATTGTACCGGTGTACTCACACACAGAGATGTAAATATGCACACATGTATGCATATATACAGGCATGCACACAGAGGTTATTAGGATGTGTGTATGTTAAAGGCTTTACATATTTTTTTTGTTTTACAAAACTGTACATAAATAAAAAGAACGGACCTTCTCCATGAAACGTGAGTGCAGCAACACTCACAAGTGGCCAAGAGCTGCTAAATAATTAATCAATAGAGCAGCGTGGCAGTTTGAAATGTAAATGTGATGGATGAAGGTGTGATGCTTGTCATCAAGCAGAAAATGATGTGACTGGAATGGATAACCCACAGTACCTGCTGACTGGCAAAAGCTTGGACACAAAGATAAAGTAAAGCCATCAGAAAGCAGCCCTGGCAACCCCTAATTCTTGCCTTTGACCCACAATTCACTTTCATGTCCCTGTCCCAGAAGAGATGTTTAAAAAAATGATGAAGAGAGATCTTGGGGTGGGAAACGGGAGAGAAAAAAAACATCTGAAGAAATGCTACCTGACAAGGCTGCGGGCTACATTCTTGAGAACACCTTTCTTTTCTTTATGTTCTCCTTCTCCTGTTAAATAAAAATGCGGCTCCTTTTTTCCCTTTCCTTTCTTCCAAAACTCTCCTGAGCCGTTCCTGCAAGTGGTTCTGTGACTCGGGAGCTGACAACAGCCTCATGCAAAGGAACAAAGAATGAGAGTGACAATTCAGAGTGCATGCAGGTGAGAAAGACACCTTTTACTTATCAAACTAGGCTGCAAAAAATGCTCTTTTTACTCAGCGAGCTAGAAATAGCGGTGATCTAACAAGGCACTGATCCAGATTCTTCATTTGTGCTGAGATGTAACGCTAACAGGATTTTTAGGTTGACTAGTAGTCTGTGGCCCCTCCATTCAAGTAAGGAAGCATTCCTGTGATTTGGAAAGAGGAAAATCCATATAATTACCGTATATTATATGACAGGAAAATGTAGGCTGTGAAGGCAAAAGGTGACAGAAAATGTCCATCAAAAACTTGGTTTTCAGGGACTTACTACACCAGTCATTGCATTCTCTCTGTGGGGAAACTCAGCTTGATGGGACTCAACTCAATTCTCCAAATTTGAGAGAAATTAACTTTTGTAAAAAAGGGGATTTTTTAATCCTTTTGTTTTCCCCTATAAAATCGCAGGCCTGCAAGTAGGATTTAGAAGTTTGATGGCTCTCTCTCACTGGAAGAGAGAATCCTATTTCTCAGTAAGTACCATTTAACAGGTTGTCTTTTTTTGCCTCTTTTGTTATCAAAAGCCCATTCTTTTCAGCAAGTGAAAAATACCACGGTTTAACATTAGATTTCCAAACTCCCTGAAATATACATTAGCAGATAACACCCACCAAAAGTGAAAGCTAAATATAGATATATAATAGTGCTTTGGCATACAAAATAGATGTTTTACCATTTCTTAGACATAAACCATACATACAAATATTCTCTTAAAATCTTCTGGGGTTTTTTTAAGACCTCTATACGCATGAAGTGGTGTAAAGAAGCAGTAGATCTCTGGGTGAACTGGCCAGTGTTTTCATGCTTCCTCAACTGATTATTTTCACTTGTATTTTGTTGGTTTGTTTTTGGGTTTTTTTTTTAATATTTATATTACTGCTATACAAGAGACAGTGAGAAAACACTTAAGTATTTATACAAAAATAAATATGCCAAAATGCATTTTAGAAGTCAGAATTAGAGCTTACATTAAAGTAGAATCCTAGTTGGCCCAGCTTCATAGTACATAACCTGCTTCTAGTCTGGGACAGGTTACTGGTGTAATTCCATTGAAGGGAAATCTTTCCCGAAAGTTGGCTACATGGATGAGCTTTAAGCAGAGTGCCAACTGTCTATGTATACAGGGAATCACCACACTCCACAGAAATATTTCCCATTTAGAATGACAAAACTGTGGGCTGATAGGTAATTCAGTGTGAATTTCATTTCTGGGGAGTTTTAAGTTGTGTTTTCAGATTTGTGCTTTGGGAGCTTTCTCCTAGCTCATGCCAAAGCCACTCAGCTGTATATGTTTACCTACATTCCTATGTATTCATTTTTAGTCCTTTTACACAGCTTCAGGAATCTTCGTAAGTAGGAGTCAGACCCCAGAATTTGGAGCAATCTAAGTACACTAGTCTGTGGGATGGGAGAATGACCCTACACCTTACATCTGATATGTTTCTGGTAGGAGATGTTCATAGATCTTGCAGCAGTAAAAGGGAATTTGGTCTAATGGTTGGCAGACACTGAGGCTGTGTAAGCAATTGTTGGATTGCAGTAGCGTAGCAGGACTTCTATTCCCCCATAAACTGCTGCAGAAGTTGAAAAGCACCATCTCATGACTTGTGAGTTGTCACTAAGCTCATAGAAGGCCATTTCTGTACCTTCAGTCTGTCTCAGCTAGAGGGGAACTTGTAATAGAAGAATGACAGATCAGGCTGCAAATGTGGAACAGTCATCCCCAGCCTCTGGAAAGGGGACCCACCTGCTCAAGCCAGAGAGAGCTGTGATGCACCCTGTGCTGTGTCCAGTCTGGAGGACCAGCTCGCTAGGACTGTGGGACATACTGCCACATGAGCTGTGCTATATAGCTGCCCACAGGTGACATAAAGGTGCCTGCCAGCCTAGGAGTGGGAGCAGTGGTTCACTGTGTTAGGGATTGTACAAACACACTAGCAACTACCCACTAGTTACTAATACCATAGAAATATAGAAGCGCCAGCATGACTTTCTTCCCCTTTTAAATGTGCTGGGTGCATAGAGGAAAGGAACATAAAAATTGCCCTGGCAAAGGAAAATCTAAGAACCTGTGTCTTAACCCCAATGGCGGCCACCAGCAGCTGACTACAGAAGAGGAAAAGAGGGCAACCTCATAGCAGAGTGCCCCAGATCACTCTCCCAGCCTTCAGCAATTTGCAGCTCAAGGACTCCCCACACTAGAAAAATTTGCCTACCTTGCTGTAATGATGGTTGGTAAAATATGCAGCAATGACTCTCCTGTACCAGCAGGCTTTGCTTCACCCCAAGTGTTATGGCAAACTAGTTGTATATCATCATGAAGAATAACTGCATTTCCCCAGAGTTGATTTCCTATGGCACATTTTACTTAGATTCTTTCTCAACACCCTTGCAAATATGCCATAGATCTAACGCACAATCTCCTTTTCAAAATGAATGGGTCTGATTACAGGCGTATTCATTTTGTAAAAGGTACAAAAGGATACAAATGTGCCTTTCCATCTCATATAATGTCAAAGTAAGACCCTCTTGCCCTTTTATTTCAATGCCCGCAATCTGAAAATAAAAAAAAATGACTTGATTATATGTTTTTTACCATTAAGTGTATAATTGCTTTTGTGTTTTGACATTTAATTCCTCTTACCAAAATACACAGTAGGAATTAAAAGTCAAAACTTTTATGTATTTGATGTACAGTGCCTTCCATGTATTTCAATGAGAGAAACAGAACAGTGAAACTTTACAGCAGGTACAGCAAAGCCACCTGAAAATGAAGTCACTTTTATACTGGAAATCTGACTCTGGCCCTGGTTCTGCCCTCCCTTATCTAGGTCGATGGCTTTTTGAGATTGCTAGAAGGCCTGAATGAGTCAAAACCGAGCAAAACCTGCAGGACTTGACCTTTAAAATAGAGCTGGGATTATACTGTGCCCTGTCAGGCAGATTTCTGGATTATAGACCAGTCTTGAAATTACTTTTGAAAGCTATAAGACAGAAGCTGTCCAAGCACCCGAGTGTACTGGCCTGGCATGGTACAACAGCAGAGAGGAACAGAGGTGCCAGCAGAGAGGGCCAGGAGCAGCCAGGGCACCAGCCTGGTGTCCGGGCTGGCCCAAGACCAGGAGGGGGGCTCTGGCATTGAGAAAGAAGTTGCACTCTGTGGTCCAGCAAGATGTGGATGTATGCGAAGGGAGTTGGATGGTTGCTTGTGGATGTGTCATGTGGGTTTTGTCTCGCCTTCATCTCAACTTTCCCCATAAAGTTTTTCCTACATCATGCACTGGAGCAGCATCCCTTTTTCCCTTCTACTGCTCTGTCACTCCTTTTCCTCTCCCTCTTGCGTTCTGCCACAGGAACTTTTCTCCTTCCCTCTACTACGTTCTTCCCCTCCTTCTCATATTTTTCATGTTTCTGCTTTTCCTGTTAATCTATCTCCCTTTCACTACCTGTGCCCTTTAACTGAATTCTCTCTCACTTCTTTCTTCAATGTATGGCATGCCAAATTCTTCATCTTTACCTTAATTTCTGTTCATACTCATCCACAATCTACACACTGATACTTTGTCTGGCTGTATTTTCTCCCACGGGTCACTCCACCGTGATTAATCCCCACCCAGTTAAGTCCTAAAGTGACTTGACCCTACAAGCATAGCTGGGATTACATACTGCTCTGAGATTCAGATTTATGGAGTCTAGCACTGTCTGCAAAAGTTTTCTGACAATCCAGGAAGAAGATACTAGCCAGGAACTCAGGTGGACTGAGCTTGGAACAAGCTGAGCCAGGAATGGTAGTGGTAGGCAGTAATGGTAAATGAGAGCTGAGCAACGTTCTTCCCAGTGTTAATATTCTCACCCACCAATTCTGTCCTGCCTTCACTATATCCATTAATAAAAACTGCTGCTCTAGGTGAATATGCTCTTGAAGTAAGATTCATGCTGTCTTTCTCCTTTTCCCAAAGCCACGGACAAAATTTTTCTGTCTTTCATCTCAGGAAAGACATCTTTACAAAGGCAAAGGACAATACACAAAGAGAAGTAAAGGGAGCAGGAAACAGTTGCATCAGGAAGATGGAAGTCAGAGAGAGAGACAACAGAGTGTATCTCCACACAACGGTTGTAGTGCCACCGTATCTCATGGAGACAACTTAGCTTCCCGTAATGAAAGCAGCTTGCATTGCGTGGGTGCCAAGTGCACGGATGCTGGAAGATGTCTCCCTTTGACCATCACAGGCTTGCACTTTGGCAGGGGGAATGAGACAGCCTGGAGCTGCTCCAGCCCAGACACAGCTTTTGAGGACCTCCTTTCCCAGCATCCCTGCTGCATCCTACTGCTAAGATTGTGAGCGTGAAGCACTCTTCAGGTATGTGTTAAGGGTATGTTTAGACACACACACATGCACCTGCATTTTTCCCATCGTTGTTTGCACATGCAAAACCTGCAAATTAAAAATTAAAAGGCAACGGAAGTCCACAACAAGTAAATCACATAATTGGCCCCAGTCCATAACTTCAGGAGAGGCAGAAGGTAGGACTTAAAACAAGGTAATGGAGCTCATGCCATTTTTGCTAAATGAGTAACTGCAAGTAATAAAAGTAGTGGATTTATACCTGTGTGGTCCAGTCTTTGAAGAAGTGTCTTGATTAAAGCTCAGGATCAGGCATCCAGAATATCTTAAGTTTGTTCTTGTGAGTACTATATTACCCACAAGGTGGGTGTCATTTGAAAAATCTGTATCTTTGCAAATCTGTATCTTTGCTCAAGGGCTCTGCTTCACAGTTTCAGGATAGTAATCAACTCAAGGAGATGCTTCAAAGTTAACCACTTTTTTTTTTATAAATAATCATGCAATCCTGAAATGGGGAGATTCAAGACAGGTGCAAATTATTGCTTTCTTCTAGCTCAGGGTGACCGAAGTCTTCAACAGGTCACCTTGGATGTTACAGTTCCTCAGAACACACTTGCATACAGACAAGATTAACTAAAGCTACTCATAGGGGATTCTTTACTCACACCAGTTACAGAATGGCTTCGGGGTCATTCATGCTGCCCTTTTAAATATTTTTTTATGGCAATAATGTCAAACAACTACAGAATTTACTGCTGCTTTGCCTGAAAGGGAGCTGTTTCTCAGAATTGGGAACTTGGGGAAGATGTTTTCACTAAGCTGGAAGTTTTATGGGGCAGATTTCATTTATGGTCGAGAACCAAATGTCAGCTCCCTTGAGATTTTGGAACTCGATGTGTGTTCAGCCCCAGAAATCAGGTGATGAACCAGAACTTCAGACTCTCAGAAACCAAACAATTTGTGCTTCTGAGAGATTGGGTTTGGTTTTATTTTTTCTCCATTTTTTTGCCTTTTTCTTTAATTTTGATGGATGATGTTTTGTTCTGCAGTGAGTTTTAATGCGTGTTGCTGTGGAACAATTTCAATTGTCGAAAACAACAACAACAAAAAGCAATATTTCAATATTTCTCAAGAAGAAGCTTCAAAGGTTTCAGATCTTTTTAAAATGTTTCTGCTTTATTTTGACGTGGCATAAAAGTTTTGTACGCATTCTAGCATCCGCTATTGTGACAGCTGTATTTAATGAGTGCAAAATGATCAGAAAAACATCCTTTACTGTGGGTTGCCATTGCCAGCAGATGACAGGAGAGAGGCAGTACTGTAATAAGAGAAGCGATGAAGTAGTTCATACTACTACTGATGAGGTGTTTTTAACTCAAATCCCTAGGTATGCCTTTTGAAAATAATGTGTTGGTCATATTACCTGATAGTTTAATCAGACTTTGTTTCCAAGTGCATTTTGAAATAAAATTGTGCATCCTTAGCCTCAGGTCATGAAGTGGTTGGTTGCGACATATTATTTGTGGATAACACAATCAATTTCCCTAAGATGAAGAAGAAAAGGTCCTAGTCTTGTCTATAAATACCAGCCTTTCCACCAAACTGATGCTAAGCATGAAACGCAGATCCGTGGATATGCTAGAAATGAAACATTACACAATACGTTTGCTTTCTATTTTATATGCATGTTTAATATCAGAGCATTTTAGTCCAAATTGGAGACAGTATAAAAATAAATCTAAATGGATTTGAAAGGCAGGGTATTTCTTTTTTCAAAGCTTTGTCGCTCCTGACTTCCTCTGGTGACTGTTAGCTTATCATGCCTTTGTACAGGAGATCTAAGTGTTTCATTCTCTCTTGTGTCTCCATATGGTACCACTTCCCAGATAGTCTTCCTTTGGTCACAAGATGACAGTGAGAATGGATTGTCAAACTGGACCACTATGACAATTTACTCAGGGGGAGAAAATCCTGCGGGTGTTTAGAAGCTTTACTGTAAGTTATATTTGATTAACTTATCCTACTACTGACAAATAATTAGGTCAGCAATTAATTTCAAAATGCAAATGTGCTATAGACCTTCATGTTTTAAGAAATTCCCTTTGTCTTTAGTTTTTACTTGTGTTAAAGTCTTAATGGATTTAGCTGGGTGAAGGAACAAAATTATGTTTTCTAATGCTTTATTTACTAGGATGAGTTGGACTTTTTTAGCAAATATTGACTGCAAATGTTTGTTCAGAAATGATCATGTGTGGTGGAATTTAATGGAATAAGAAACCAGCAGAGTAATGATGGACCACTCATTTAAAAATATATATATATTCACACTTCCATTGCAAAATATTTATCTACCTTCATGGATTAGGAATAGAAAGACAAACCAGAGGTTCAGGAGCAGATCATGGTAGCAAAGTCATTAGTACCTGCTTAAGCAGTCTAAGAAACCAGGGTATATCAGAAAGAAAAACATGCTTAATATTGCTACAAGTGTGGCTCAAAGAAACCTATCTACCAGCCTATCTCAGGGACTTATTACTAAACAAACACAGATTAAAGGCTCAGACCTTCCCAAGAGAAGCTCAAGGGAGTTTTCTGTTGACTTTAAGGGAGTGAGGCCCCTAAGTCTAAGTTGTCTGTGACTAAAATAATGCAATTTTTGAGAAAATATTCAAAATATGCAGCTGTAAACAAACCCAACCAGCTAGCCTGATATAAAATCTGAATGAATTTACACAGGTGACAGACTTATATTAGAATTTCCAAACAGTTTATTTGCTTAATTGATTCAAGTCAAGAAGGAGAGTATCTGCTCTGAAATTGGGTGAGGGTTTTGTACAAATTTTTTACTGATCTTAAGGTGAAGTTTTAAACAGATCATGACAAGCCACATTTTTTATGCTTAACTATGCAAGCCACTTTGGATAAAATAATGATAAAGAAAATAAAAAGTAATATTGGAGGAGGGAGGGACATGGAGGGGACAGGATGGTGCTTTTGCTTAAATTAGTAATCCAAATAATTGCACGAGGAAAAATTGAAAAAATTAAAATTAAGCATTACATTTTTATATTTTCAATTCGGAAGGAAAAACAAAAGGAGAATTGTATGGGATCAAAATTATATGTCTCACCTATGCAAAGCTTGGTTTCCAATCTCCTCCAAAGGATTATGCCCAGGACCCTCTTTCTGTCTTAAGCAGCATCTGAAGAACTTTCCAGGTAGCAGTGGGCAACACAAGGCTGAACCTTCATTTTGTGTGAGAGAGAATTTCTTTCTCCCCAGAGCCATAGGAGAGAAAATCAGAAGCATAACTGGTTACAAGAGGGCTAAGTTGTTGGGAGCTGTGCGCACAGAAGTTTTCTTGTAAGATACAAGGCAGTGTTCATGCTGCTCAGCTGAGCACTGGCATGGACCCTGTTAAAGCACCACATTTCAGGGAAGATACAGCTACCTTCAAGACTGTCAAAACAAGAGGAATGAGAATGATCAGAAGATTGAGAAATGTGGCCTGCAAGAAAACCTGAACTGGGTGATTTCACCTCGAGGAGAAGAAAATGAATGGAACTAAACAACGAAGACCACAAATCTGAAAACCTCTCCTGCAAAGAGGCAAGGAAGGTCTTGTTCTTCAGGTCTACAGCAGAATGCCAGAAGGTAACAGCTCTACATTGAAACAAAGGAGATTTGGGTCAGACATTGGCAAAAACTTTCTGACAGTGAAGACATTGAAGCTGTGGAAGGGATTGTCTGTGGAGAGTGTGAAGTCCCCCTCACTGAAGACCTTTGAGAATAAGCTGCCCAAACTTCTTTCCAAAAAAATGTGAATCTAGTTTCTGGCTGAAAGCAATCTCTCAGCAGTTATTACACTGATATTTTTAATTGACTTTAAGAAGCTGATGGAACTCCTACTTATGTGGTAGTATCAAATAAACTTCTAAATTTTTCTAGGGCAAAAAACATGCTGTGAATGCCCAGCCCAGCTGCCATTATGAGTGAGAACAATTGCAGAGAGGGTTTATCTGCAGAAGCAGGACAGATAGAATGGTCCGTATGACCAAAGGTGAGTTCATTAAAATAAAAATAAATTTTAAAATTGATAGAAGCTTTCAGCGACAAGTAATTTGGCATTGAATACTATCAAATAAAAGAAGTCAATATGTCAGAACTTTTTCATGGAAGCTGAGGTTTATTCAGCATCTTTTAGGATCGCAGGTCACTATGACTGTGACCAAGCAGAGAGGTACGAGGGAAAGCAATCTCAGATTCTGGCCCAACATTGGTATAATAGCAATTTGGCAAAGATACACAGAATGCAACTGGAATAATGCACGCTTAAATGAGAATGATTATTTCTTCCAGGTAGTATCTGTTTATTTTAAGAAATAAATAAATAAAATCCACATTACTAGAACACTTCACTCTTAAATTTTAAAAAACTAAAAAATGTCACATAGGTCATACTATTTAAAACATAAATCTTTCAAATCAGAATGATCTCTGGAGTCATGTGCAAAAGTGTTAAAAAGTACATACCACGCTAAAAGGAATTTTAAAATATTGTCACACTCTAAACTTAGCACAATTCAAGATATTTTATTAATGCATTTGTATGTGTTTACATTGAAACAACAACACTACATATTCTAGCTGCTTTACAAAAGCCTTCTGCTGGCTCCCCTTCCCTTGGCTGCTCGTGTGCTATCGTTCTCTTTTCTGTCTCAAACACAGAGTGACATATCCCACCTCATGCAGTCTGTCTTTCTCTCTTTCTATCATCCTTGGGAATGGAGGGATCTTCCTTATCCTGTAAAATGGTGACTGAGGATTGCCGTGTGGGGATCAGAGGGGCATTTCCCTTGGGATTTCCAGGCCACGGTGCAGACCTGGCGAGTGTTTGTTCCTCCTGTCATCCATTCTGAAGGGCATAATCCCAAGGAAATCATTGGGGAGTTTTAATACGGACTTTAAAGGCCAGATATGCCTACAAATACACAGGCAATTAAGAAATTATTCCACTGAAACTCTCTCAGCAATCTGGGGCTTTTCTTTGAACAAGAAACCAAAATAAAAATTCCTTGCTTTGTTCTTCATAAATATCGAGTGAGAAATCTTAGCTTTTTCTTATAGCCCAAACCAATACAGCTGCCAATGGTTGTTTCCAACTTCAGGTAAACTTGTTACACTAAATCCTCCCAGTGGTGTCATTTGGATCCCAAGTGTAGTTTTGATTCTTTTCTTATGTGGTTTCAACTCCAGTAAGACTTGATCCTGTGTATATAAACAGTGGTACAGCAACTGTCTTTTTCAAATAAGTAGAATTCACAAGCTTTACAAAAAAAATTTGACTTTATAAACTTTTTTAAAAACCATCTTATCTAACATCCTGCTTTGATAAAGTTTTCTCTTTGGCATAGTACAGCAATGCCATCTCAAAGCTTGTATCCCACCCATACACCACAAGGTTTCTTTTGGTGTCTCCCAGCTGCTTGGGCCCCAGGTGCCTTTGTTTCAGGGTCCAGATCTCCCAAAACAAGGAAGCAGACACAGACTCTGAAGGACACCCTGCCTTTCAGAACACACTTTCACCAGAATGAGGAGCAAAGTGGTGGCTTATCACTCTTGAAAAACCTCTTCAGCACCCCAGAAACCCCACTCTAAGTGTCATAACCACTTGCTGGCATCAGCATCACTTTTATAGCTGCCACTGAAGATGCTGAAGAGTAGCAGGGAGAAGAAAGATGCCTTAAATCAGATGGGACACTCTACTTTTTTGAGGAATGGTATAACTACACACAAGAGCCAACCAGCAAAGAAGCAAGGGTAGGGAAACAGAGGAGAATTCATTATCTGGAAATCACATACATTGGTCTGGGAAAGGAGGTGAGGGGAGCAGCTGCCTTTCCCTCAGAAAACAAATCTTTCAGCATCTTCATCCTGACAGCAAACAAATAAGTATGAAACCTTGAGAGTGATTACCTTAGTGCTGCTCTCTTCCCCACCGCCCAAGCCAGCCACCCATGACAACTGAGCCAGTTAGAGAATCCCAACCAACAAAAGAAAAAAAAATAAAATAAAATTTCACACTCCCCAGCTGCAGGCATGATGGAAAAGTGCCTCAGGCCCCACACATGTGACTTCACAGCAAAACCTAGAGCCAGCCCTGAGGGGTCTGGTACAGACAGCAAAGTAATGTGACTGTGATTAGGACATGTGAAAATTAGAAGCCCTCTGGTTTTATGAAGGTGGGTTTTCTACCAAGCCTGCTCTGTACTTATTTCAACTGTATTGTGAACAAAGGCTGTCTGTAGAAGACACTGTATTTCTCTACGCAGTCTATGTCACTTAGAGCTTTTTATGCTAGGCTGGTTTTAAAAACTTCAATTTAAACCAACATGAAAGGTCCTTAAACAGTAAATAGCATATTATATCAAAAACAAATAGATTAAAAAGTGAACAACCATAGCCAGTATATTTCTTTCCAGAGGAGTTTCACTTTCCACACTAACTAAAACTGTAAGACTGGCAGATCTGGGCCAGGGGTTTGTAATGGGCCTTTTACTTTTTTTTTTCCCTTCCCTCTCCAGTGATAAATAATCAGTTTCAGAGAATTGATAAAAAGAGACAAGAATGAAAAGTGAATATGACACATTTATGAGACAGATTTTTCATCTGTTTCTTAAATACAGCACCTTTATTTCAGATCGTATTAAAAAAAAAGATGGGAGAGCCGCCCAATTTATGTTGTGCTGCAGTAGTGAATACATATGAATATATGGAGCATAGCCTGTGAGAGCCAGAAAATTTGCCAAAAATTTCCTGACAAGTTAAAAAAAGTTATGTTATCATTCAAGAGTAGTTTATTTAAAAGAGAAAAATAAAAAACAGTCCACATGACTAGAAGCAGCAGAGGATAAAAACACATTGTTTCCAGACAAACCCCCATCAAAGACATATGACTGGGGACTGTAAAGTCATAATATCTTCATATTTTACATTTCCATGAGCACTTTCAAGAAAAGCTGGAGTTCTGCTATAGGATTTGCTACACACTTTCCACTACTGATTGATAGCAAGAAGCAGCATTAGCAGTATTTTTCCCTCATCGTTCCTCTGAAGCTAATGGAGTCGAGGATTTGTTACTTGATCTAATGGCAATAGCTTTCCAATAGACATGCACAGAATCATTGATTAGTTTGTCCTCTCCTTGTTTGCGTTGGAACACTGTTCAATTTACACCAATTAAAGAATGCTTGGTTTGTGTATTGAAGAATAATTAAGGGATGGAATTCCCTATAGGCTACTAAAAATGACATCTGACTGGAATGGTGATTACAGCATGAAGGCAGCATTAGTATTTAAATAGTTTGACTGCTATATAAAATCATTACAGCACCTCACCATGAAAAAGAGCATTAGTTAATTTTGCCTATAACAAAATTAGTTGTATGTATTTGCCTGGTCACTTTAAGTAAATTTGACAAGGCTAATCTTAAAGCAAGCGTTCCAGGTTTGGTGGAAGGAGCAGATAGTGCACTGTTTAAACTAATCATCTTGATAGATATGTATATAATCTTCAACCAAAATACAAATATGCACAAATTAATAGCAGAGCTTTGCCAGAGACGCTCAAATCAAATTTAAATATTAAAAACACATCGGTTGCTGAGACTGGAAATCCAAGGGTAACTGGCACGTTAATTATACAACAATCAAGGTTTCACAAACCGTAAACACACAAGAAATCCTTGTTTGTTCCACCCCTGTGGTTCTCCAACTTTTAACACTCTTTCCATCACTGTATGGAACAAGGCATCAAGGGAAGCAGACAGGCATGGTGAAAGGAGTCATCCTTGTGTGTAGGACTCCCCTATGAAATATCCCAAAGAATTAAGAATATTGAGGTAGCCTAGCACATCCATATAACACTTCCTTAGACAAGTGTTTTTTTCCTTTCCTTTGGAGTACAAGGTGGAGGAGAGGCTCATACTTGAAAATACTTCTGAGGAAAGAAGGCTTTTTATCCTCTATTTAACTTTCTCCCGTGCCTGTTAAAGTCTATCTCCTAGCCATTGATTATAGTATCTATAGTAATGATCTATCTAAAATGTGACAGTAGCATTACTATAATATAAACTGCTTGGGGCCATTCCTGGAGCATATTTACCTTTCCATAGCCTACTTAAATATAGTGTGTTTCTTTTACTAAACTTAGATACTGTACTGTTTTATAAGGTCATCCGCCTGCTTCAAGACCTCACATTGCAGCTACTATCCTTCCTATGAGAATTTATGCAGTTCTGCTTGAAGGTTGTCAACACCCTCTTTAATTCATTAAAGAGTTCTCTGTGAAGGAACGTAAGACTTTTCCATTTAAGCCTCTAAGGGGAATGAGACTTATTAGCCCATCTATATTGTGCAATGCACGCCTGTGTTAAAGATGCCCAAGCTCCCAAGCCCAAGTTCCAAATGAGGTGATACATCTGCACAGCACAATATACCCTTATTTGCCTGGCCCAGACCCCTGGCCAATCTGCAGTGCCTCTCTGCAGATCAAATTAGGTTTTGGCACTGTGCGGGTCTCTTGACTATGCCTGGTTCTACAGGTTCCTTATGGATGCCTTCACTGCACCGTATCTGCCCTAAAACTAGGTTTGGGACAGTACACTTCATCACAGAGTACAACCACTGACTTTCCACCGGGTTTTGTTCCAACATTTAAAAAGTCTTCTGTTCTGGCTTTTGTTTTCATGTTGCACAAGTAGTTCTTGCTTCTGTACCAGACCTCCTGTTGGGATCTCCCACTATAATCTGCCTGACTAGACCTTGGGCTTTCAGGAGTGAGACTAACGCTTCCTTTCAATGAATAATCTTCTTTTGCAGCAGGGCTGATATAAGGGTGTATTCTTCCCTCCACCCATGAGAAGAATGTCCATTAATTTCAATAGAAACTCTCCATGCAGAAAAGGGAGAACTGTACCCTAGGGAACATTCATGGAAGATTAATGGTGAGGAGAGAAAAGTGATACAGTACAGGCAGAACAAAATCAGAACCCACCACACAAATAAAACCGGACAAGGGTTCATTTTTTAAAAGTCAGTCAGAACGGCAGGAAGGCTTTGAAAAAAAATCAGGGCTGTTTCAGTGCACTTTTGCATACATTGGCTTTCAGAAGACATGAATAGAAATCTAACAGTAACTCTTTTTTCATACCTCCTTTCACAGGTCTCACTGGCAAAAAAGGATTTAGCACTTAATTCCTGTACTTTTATGTGGCAAATTAGGAATTTGCACCTTAAAAGGAAATTGCTTTTCAAACTCCCATAAATTCTGGATTTTATTTTTTTAAATGGTGGAAAACATTCCCTACCTTCATCCCAACACATAATAAATAGCACTCTCCATTACTTCTCCTCAGAAAGGTGTAGGAAAGTAGACCTGGCCAAAGAGAGGTGTTTATCATTCCTTCTGAGGAAAGGCTATGGGTCTAGAGTATGTCCTTAACCATTTCATCTCCTCAGCCCTTTTTAGTTTAAAAATCACACATTGCTCTCTCCATCAAAGTCAAGTGCCTGTTACGGAAAATATTTAACTTGAGACATGGTCATTTGATGAAGTAGGGCCCACTGGCACTGAATAGCCCAGACCAAAACTGGAACAGGAACAGATTTGCAGTGTGTTCTACTTTTCAGTTTAATATTGGCTAAAAGTAAAAAACATACAGCCTTTTTTCCATCATTTTAGGTAACAACTGGCTGGTTTGTGACTGCACTGAGGCAGGAGGAGGCTGGGGAAGCAAACTGACGCAGCGCAAGAGCATGCAGCAGGCGGCAGTCAGTGACGCTCCAGGAGGGAGCACTGAAGGTGTGGCTGGTTCTGCTGGCCCCACAACAAGGTCCCTTCTCTGGCAGGCTTGAGGGTGAGTTGGTGCCCACCAGAGTGGGACAAAGGACATGATCAGAGCACCTCTGAAGTGCTTTCCTTCCTGGAGACAAGACAAGACTGAAAGACAAGGAAGTTCACCTACAAACCAGTGAAGAAGCATTGTCTCACTATGTGGCACTACGCTGGCAACCGTGGCTGTCAGCAATACACCCTCTGTTCTGGCTGTCAACACCCAAGTGAAGGTAAGCTTACAAAAAAGTTAGTACGCATCCCAACTTGATTTATTTTTGAGTCAATTTTGGCCCGGTTTCTTCCTCTCCGCACTTCCTAGAACAACAAAAGGCCAGAGGCAGGTGTTGGGATGGCACTGGTTTTTTTCATTTAATCCGTGAGGCACCATATAAAACAATCAATGATCATGGAGCATGCTCTGGATTAGTCTAAACGTAAGTGACTCAAATACTAACACGTGAATTTAGTAGTTAGAGTCTGTGGAGTGGAGATAAATTACAGCAGCAATTGAAGCTGAATGTGATATAGAAATCTAACCAACAGAAGACTGTCTGGAAACAATTATTCAGAAAGCTGCTGACCCTCTATTTCTTTAAAGAGTTAAACATTTGGATTGGTTAACTGGCAGCCGCAATAATAGGCATATGCTCTAATCTTTGATCCGTAGCTGAATTTGCAACTCTTTGTATGAGAAGCAGATCACAAAGATTTGCATATTTTTAAGGATCTATAGAGAGAAAAAGAAGAACAAAACCTGCTCTTCCAGGATGCCACTCTGAGATCACACAGAGTGTCATGGGTCCCCCCAAGTACACTAATGTTCAGAGCCAGTTGCAAGACTCAGATTTTATAAATGGCCCTAAACTGTGACATTCACATCTGAAGTTTAATCAAAATTCCTCCCAGAACAGAGAATTGCAAGTTGAGGTTGCATCGTAACTCTTCACAGAGGTATGTACATCTGTCATTAAGATCTCATTTCCATATCTAAATTTGTGTCGGAACTTTCCTAAAACCTGAAAGAGTCCAGAGGTAATAGATTAATTAGAAAATGTTTTCTGACTAAATGAGAAACTGTTGTCCAGACTTAGATGCATAAGCAAGTAACAGATGCTCTGCAGAGGTCTTGACATCATCTTAGTTTTGGCAAAATTCTCCAGTGTTGATGAAAATTCTGCCGGCACAAGACAACCATGAATCACCCCACGGGTAGAATGGATGCCAAATAAGCAATTTTGTTTGTGTTCAAGGTTTGTTTCTTGCACATCTCTGTTTTCAACACCAACTGAAAGATGTTTACTAATCATTCATTTTCCATCAACAATCATGTCTATGCCACAGGAGATTTCCTCCACTTGATCATATTCCCTCAGAAAGTAGCTCCTACCGACAGAAGTGACCGGTATATTGAGTACTGTGAAGAGGTAGTCATCCCTGCAAATGTTCTCAATTGTGGGATGATTTAAGATAGTTCTTACTGGATTTGAAAGGAACTCCCGTCACTTTACAATAAGTTTTCTCTCCTGGTTCACCTACAAAGCACTCTTTCACATCCACAAAAAAAGATGATGACAGTGGTTATTTGTCATTTTCCCATGGATCCTTTCTATACATCCCAACCAAAAATATGAATTACTGCATAGGACTATACAGATATGTGCAAGGAAGGCAATGCAAAGAAAGCACTCTCCAAAAAATGTTCTGTCTAGCTTTCTTACAGTTCCATGCAGTAAGCCATATGGGGGCATGGAAGAATGATAAAGAAGGCAGACTAGAAGCCTGATTGACACCAGAGGCAGTGCTTCCAGGCACTATCTGCCTTGTCCTGTGGGCAGGCAAGACTTTGTAATGTCCTGGCATAAATGCCATGAAGAGGAGAGGAAGGTGGTGCACATTTTTGAATAAGGTGTAGTTAGAAGGTGAGGTGATGCAATGGTGTCCAGAAAGCCTCTTTTGAGAGTGTTCAGGCCATGGACCGGTGAACCATAACCTGAGCCAGCAACAATGGCTTCAGTATCTTAAAGACGGAGGGAGGGTATAGAGAAAGAGAATAGCATATGCCTTTCAATGAGAAAAAGTATTTGGTGATGCAGAGTTTTTGAGGAGGGACTAGCCATTCCACAGACTTAAATTCCACAGGTTAAACAGACTCCAAATGTAACCCAAAATTCAAGGCTAAGCTTTGCTAATTTTTGCACCTTGCCAACAGCATTAGTGACAAGAGGTGCTCTTCTGTCACCCGTGGGGCCATGTAACTGCTTTTTCAAACTCTGGAAGCATGGTGAAAATAAAGGACCAAGACTTGCCTTGCTTCTTTATTAGGATTGTTGTCTCCCTTTTGCTAACTGGAGTCATGTTGGAGATCCCAACACGAACAGATACCTCTCTTTCTGTGTTTTGTATACCTTTGAGTGTCCCTTCCTAAAGGTCTCTGAAAGATTTCTGATCTCTCAGAAACTTACTTTTTGGGGGGTTGTGTAACCTGCTTGTTTTGTGAGAAGGCAAGGTGCAAACATGGAGAACTAGAAATTGCCTTAAATGCTGTATAGTACGATTTCAGTTACTTCACTTAGCTATTGCTAGCCATATTTTATAGATATACACACATCTTACTTGTTCTGGCCATTGAGATACTTTAAAACCAATTTGAAAATGTATTGTGATATATTTTGTCCATGTAACATTGTAACTGTACAAAATTGGTTAATATCAGTTAGAAGAAAACACTCTAAAACTGCCTTTCTACAGTCTATTCTCTGTATCTTAACTTTGTACTGACTATGAGGCCATTTGCTGAGATTTTGCTCCTGCACTGTGAAGTGGGATCCTAGCGTATCACTACATTCAGTCAAAATACTGAAAGATAAAATGAGAACACCTATAGGTGATGAAAATAAGACCAAGAAAGTAGCATTTCTCTTCACATTGTGTAAAGCAGAAAATCTGAAAATCATTTCAGTAAAAACAGGGATGTTTGAGAGGCATAGTCATAATTGTGGACTACAGTAAAAATAAATATATATATACCAAATCAGAATAACACTACATTAATTTAAATTAAAAATTACATTGAACCAAGAGGTTAACAATGGGATAATGTCACCTTAGTGGTTTGGTCTAAGGCAGTTGCCTACCGTCCTTCTGTAGTCAAGAGGGAAAAAGACAGACTCCACCAGTGAAACCTATTTTACTGTGATGGTCTGAGATGCCATCCTAAAATGGCCACATGAAATAGTTGAACTGAATGAGATCTGGAGGTGCCACCCACAGCAGACAAAGAAAAGAGTCACCTAATACTAGATAGCTAATTCTAAGACAGCTACAGCGAGTTATAATGAATCCTGCCCTACATGTGAATTCCCTAACTTTAGGAAATTAACGACCCTATTAATTTCTAAGGATTTGTTCATCTATTTAAACAGATGTGCTAGGGATGAGCATGCCAGTTTGTATCTTGACATAGATTTCATAGGCTGGACTTTAACTGACAACTCTGGAATTATGGATCTTGAGACATATTTAATGTCAACCTAGAAAGGTTAGGAAGTTCAGGGTCTTTTATTTATTCCCAAAAGCCAATGAGAAAGTAGAGCTGTTTGAAATAAGAATGTTAGTGAAATAAGGATACCCATCACTCTTTCCGAAAGCTAGGACAACATCAATAACAGCAGAAATACTTTTCTCATTGATGGATGAAGCCATGGAGTTGGTTTCAGATATAGTTTCCATATCTGTGCCTTAGGTAGTTATAGTTAATGTCAATTTCAAACCCATCCCGTATCAAAGCAGTGTTTCTCTGTGTCTCACATCAGGTATATATATCTTTAATGAATATAATACAGATTAAGCTAGTTATCTTGGGTATGATTCTATAAACAAACCAAGTAATGGTTGTGAAAATTCATTGAAATAATTTTTATGTCACAAATCTCAGTAGTGTTGTGAGCACGCATCCTCATAAAACTGACCTTCTTTTGAAACATCTAGACTGAAGGCCAGCCTACACTGGTCAGAGAATAAAATAGGTCATGGAGAATGTTTGCCCCATTTCTGCTGTTCTAGTTCTGTCCTTCACAATCATTAAAGGCTGGATTGGCTGTACGGCAGTTTCTGTCTTTCTTAAAACAGAAAGGGGGTGGGAAGAAATAGAAATAAAGATATACAAAAGAAAGAGGGGAGAAGAGAAAGGATTTCTGCAGCCCTCTGGCATCCCTTTGCCAAAGCTGCAAGACCAAAAGGGTGTTCACTTGGCTGAGGGCCAGGCTGTGGGCTAGGATGTGGGTCCCGCTCCCCCTGGGCTGTGGCACTGAGCACTCCACCTGCCCCTTTGCCATGACATGCCAGGGGGTCACTTGCCCAGTGCTAGAGGAGGGGGCTCCTGCAGGACCAGCTCCTCACCTGAACACCTTCCTAGGGACAGTGCCAGTTTGCATGGGTGAGGATCTAACCCACTTGTGACAGACGTAGTGCAGAGGAACGGGACTGGGCTTAATAAGCCAGACAGATAAGATGTGGTGAAAGTGGCTGCGGTAATGCACAGAAAGATCCTTCAGTGGAGCAGCGAGAGAATACCTGCTGAGAGCCAAGCCTCACCTGTTGGCGAATGTAAATCTTAGGCTGGGTTATGACCCAAACACCCCAGAGATCCCCACAAATGCATGTGAAGTGGGTCAGGAGAAGAGTGCAACAAGCTAGCAGAGGAGTTAAATGAATCTCTTGCATCATGTCTGCTGCTGAGAGTCATGTAGAAATTCCTGTGCCAAAGGCACTTTGCAAAGAAAATCAGAGTGTGGCCTTTATACAGATTGAAGTCTCTAAGGAGGAAGTTGTAGAGTAACTTGAGAAACTCAAGTGTAGTAAATCACCACAACCGGATGGTGTTCATCTGGGAGTTCTGTGGGGAAATAAAGTGAGAAAAAGCCAAGATACTGACAAGGAGATGCCTTCTTCCCTTGAAAAATGCATCAACACAAGAAGGCTGGGGAGCCCTATTATGTTGCCTGTCTTCAAAAGGAGATGAGGAAAATCCTGGGAATTGCAGAGCTTTGAAGTTTACCACAATTTTAGGGAGCCCAAGAAACCAGTTCTGAACAGCAGTTGAAGAGAATTTGTTGGACAGGAACACCCCATGAGGGTGTTCAGTCTCTCAAACCACTGAAGCTGATACAAGGGGGGAAATTACCTCTCTATAGCATTGGAGTACTTTGAAAAACCAGTGGAGCAGCCTTCAGAGGGACAGTGGGATAACAGGGTCTTCTCAGAGGAAAGTGACCGAGTGATCCAAATGTTCCAAAGTTTTTGCAAAGGTCACTTTAAGCAAGTGTCATAAAGGATGTTAAGAAATCAAACAGAAAAATATCTTGAAGATTATTTGTTCCTGGAATGAACCACAAATCAGTCCAGAGGAAGTAAATATGCAAAGCATTTATCTTTCTAGTGAGTGGAAAGGTGAGCACCCTGTAGTGGGTACTAGAACTATTGTCATAACAAATAAATGAGTCTGAATCCCACATCTTAATGCATTCAAATTAGCATAGCCAGAATCCACCCCAAATCTGGATCCAAGTCACACATGTGGTTTCCATCTTAAAAGAGGACAAATCAGTTCCTGGATTCAAACTCCTTGAGCTCTGAGGTTTGAATCCTCCATACCCAAAGACCATAGCTCCAGCCTACATGACAGTTACATACCAAAGGGGGGGGGGGCGGGGAGGGGAGCAGGGGACCGGAGAAGTGCATGTGTACACATAGCATGCAAAGGAAGCAATCAAATGTACACTGAAAACAATTTAAAAAATTATTCATGCCAGAAAATGCTCTGATGTACAGACTGCTTAACATGAATATTCGCTCTCGACATTAACTTGCTGCAGCTAGCTGAAAGGGCAGAAGATTACAAGTAATAGGACAGTGGGAATTTTTCTGGGTTTGGTGAGCCTGCTTACAATCAAACATTTTAAATTATCTGGATTTACAGGGCTTTGTACCCTTTCAGTTTCTCTCCTGTTTTTTTCAGTTCCTGCAGGCCCAGTGCACTGAAGGTAAACCTACTTCACTTTTAATTCACTCTGTCTCTTTTGATTTCATTAGATTTTGAAAGCTTTCAAAGGAAGTCAGAGGCAGGAATTAGATAAAATATAGAAAGTGGGACATTTCTGACTGGTTTGTATGCTTTCAGTTTTTTCTTTCTTTCTAAAAAGAAAGCATTTTTTTTAAGCAAACTGTAGGAGGGCTTGTAAAAATAGATATTTACATTTACATACTGGGACAGATCCTCAGCTGCCATGGATCAGTGTTGCTCCATCTTCTTGAACAGAGCTAACCCTAACCACCACAGCTGAGAACCCGCCTCTCACACATGTTGCGTATATGTGTGAAATATGTTTAGGATTCTGTATTTTTGCAAATGCACAGAAGCTGCTTCTTCCTCCAGGTGCTTTTGCCTGTGCACTAAGTTGTAGGAGTTAAAGCTCCTCTGTTTTTAACTGAGGGTCGTGTCCTCAGGGAGGCAGGGTGAGGAGGAAGGATGAAGTGCAAGAAGGACACATGCACAAAGGAATCAGCGCAAACAGAGAATTCCAGAGAAGAAGGTAGGGGAGAGAAACAGGAAAGAAAATTACGTCCCACATAGCCATACTGTGGTCTAAGGGCATTACTTCTTGAGAGCAACTGAAAACCAAGCAACATCTGCATTCACAGCAACGGTTCAACAGTTAAACTGTGACTGAGCAGCAACCATGACTTTTGGAAAACACCTCAGGTGTTTCCTGCTAGATAGCAGGAATAGTGGGAGACCTGCTATTGATAGCAAGGTGGAGAAAAAGCAGTTCTGCACTCAGCTGTGCTGTTGCTAGAGTCATGTAACACAGGACAGAGAGTACATGTTGCACCAGATAGTGTTAATAGGTGCCAACAGCCACCTTCGCTCCTTCCCCCTCAGTGTTTCCCAGAGTGAGTCGGGTGAGTATCAGTGTGGAACAACCGTGTACTCTCCTGCACGCTTCTGCCCACACAGTGGGACCCTGGTAGTCATTCAGACAGTACTGGACTCCGGACACATAATGAACACTGAATATCCATAATAAATAATAATTACCACAGTAGGGGGCAGCAGCCAGCTGTGGAGGAAAAGTAGGGCCAGCTGCTGGAAAAGATGTAGGCATTGGCTGAGCATGCAAGCCGGGCACTGGGGAGGGCGAGAGGGCCGTGGCTGGGAGCCAGTGGCAGCTTACTGCCAAGAAGAGGGAGATAAAAGCACAAAAGAGGTTCACCAGAGGGAGCTGCTTCTGGCTACCCCTCAGCAATTGGTAGCGGCCCTGATCCAGGAGGGAAGGCTGATGGCAAACAGGAGCATCGCCAGCCAGACTGTGTGGCCAGCACTGCTCACACATAGCATGCCGGAGCTAGCAGGACGAGTGTCGGTAAGCCAAGCAAGCCCGCCGCAGTGAAGCAGCCCTGCACAAGCCTCTGGTTTGCAAGAGAGCCATACCTCCTCCAGAAATGAGCACAGACTCATCCTGCTCCCCTCAGCATCTCCCCAGAGGCACCTCCAGCTGAAGCAGGGTCAATACTCCTGAAATGAGTACAGCTCCCCAAGAGGCTGATAGGCATCTGGTCAATGCTTTTCTGAAGTGCCTTGATACCCAGGTCTACTTGATTTTATTTGGAGAGAAGGTCCGCGCAGTTCTGAAGATCCCCGAACAGCAGCACTTTTAGCTGTCTGAATTACTCTGAAGGTCTGATGCTTAGCACTTGGGGTCCCCAGGTGATATGATAAATGAAAAACTGCTTTTGAACACGCTGCACACACTTAGAAGTCCAGTGCTACAACTAAAATTTATCGTAGATTTGAAATATTTTCCTAACCACCCTGAAAAGTCATGTCTAAGGCCAAATCAGTTCACCAGCCTGCTTTTCACAAGATTGTTCATGGCATGCTCCCCACATACTGGCTCCTCAGCAAAGTCAATAGCATCCCAGGGTAAGCTCCTCTACTTGCCCCATATGGAATACTTAACTATTTCACTAGCACAGCATAACGATTAATTAGCACATGTTCTGTGTAATAATTATAACAGCGTGGCACATTTCACTCAAATTTAGCTTAGTGAAATTTAGCTTTACTTATATTCATGTCTTATCTTCAAGCTTGTTTTCTGTGCCTGGTTATTTTTCACTGAGTTCAAATGCAAATAGATAAACCCTGTTTGCATTTCCTTCCAAAGGAGAATCGTGTTTATTTCCAGATTCTATATGCATCCACCAGGAAAAGTCACACAGGACAACTGAAGGGGGGGCGGGGTTTGCTGTGTTCCTAGTTGGATGAGCATAGTGGGTGTGATGTGGGTGATGTTAAAGGGAAGCCACTTTTCCTCCATTTCTCAACAGAGAGGCTGAGGGATCTTTTTGGTCCCAGTAAAAAGAGCGAGCTACTGTCTGGATCTCAGTTTATGTAGCCCACAAGAGAGTGGAGAACTCCACAGAAGACAGCCTCAGGCATATAGGGCATGGTATCAGGGAGAAACATCAATCGCTTTTGCAGGTAATAGCCAAGCATAATCCATGTGTGAGCTCAAATGCAAATTCATGGGCAACAAAGAGTCTATGTGCTGAATGTATATACAGTTCAAACATAAAGAACCAGTTTCTTTGTGAATAACTTTTATCTGAACATCTGACCTTAAGAACCAGCCTCAGTCAAGTGCTGGCAACCACCAGGATTTGGAAGGAAGTTAGGGGTGTTGCACTATTTTGAAAGCTCTGTT
Source organism: Falco rusticolus (assembly GCF_015220075.1). NCBI lineage: Eukaryota > Metazoa > Chordata > Aves > Falconiformes > Falconidae > Falco > Falco rusticolus. Next base: position 67,521,396 of record NC_051188.1, on the reverse strand, counting down.
TTGAACCAGCTGTCATTACGGATGTCTGCTGGTACCCCATCTTAGCATACAGCCTGTCGCTGTTGAGCATAATGGGAATGAGCCAATGGAGTGTATTGAGCTATGCTTTCTTGCATGTCTTTGTAGCTCAAATTATCCCTTCACACAGCCATAACAGGTAAGCTTTGAAACTGTTTATGCCACATTCTAATTGGTTCCATTTAATTTGTGTATATGTCTCTCTATGTGTATTTGTATATACATATATGCATATTTATATGCACATATGTACATTTGGACATCATTATTAAATGTAAATATGCATATTGTCACATATTATTGCTATGTTCATCGCAGATTCTTAGAGTAATTGGCTTTATTATACAATAAAACAACCGTAGAAAGTGAATGCCTTCTTTAGAATAAAAAAGGAACACAGGACTCATACCATATACATTTAATGGTTTGGACATCTCAGTGCCCACATGAAAACAAGGAAGCGTATATTGGAATAGGCAGTATAATTATTTCAGCAAGGAACATCCATCCCACACTCCTAGAAATATGAGATTCAGCATCACGAGATCCTAGCATTATGTCATCAGCTGCATGAGTTTCACAGCTTATCTTTCTGATTTTATGTTACAGAAGTAAACTCCAACAAGAATGTATAACACTGCCAATTTAACAGCACATTTATGTTAATACTAGCTGTAATGATTTCAAGAAGGTGAACAGGATCAGTGTTTCTGTACACATGTATGCATTTACGCATATATATGCATACACACATATGCACATACAAATGCATGCATGTATGTGCACTACATATATAAACTGTCTTTAAAGATACCATTATTTTTAAAGGTTGATTCCAAGTACATTAGACTTGAAAACAATGTTCCATAAAGTTGACCAATTTAAAGAAGCCCCTGCTGGTGCATGGCAGACCGAGCTAGCTGGTATCATTAAACATCATCAGATGAGGCTGCAGGTAGCTGAAACGTTCCTTAATGAAAATTTAAAGAGAGCAGATTAAAATGATATTCCTCCAATCCAACAGAACACAAAGGTAAAGACATTCAATTACAACCAAGATCTCATTTAGCACTAAAGAAGTGTTGTTTGTTGATCAGAATTTATTGCCTGAAGTGAACAGCTAGGCTTGTGACTACGTATATAATTATTTTCTACAGTGTACTCTCTCTGTACTCGGATATAGTTATGGAAGGTGACATCTTCCATAATTTTAGACTGTAATGTCCATGACCAAGAGTTAGAAAATCTCAACAACAGCAACAAAGATCTTTTTATCTGCGCTACCCTATCTCCTACCATTGTGAGAAGTAAAATAAATCCATAATGGCACGTATTTGGGTTTTGATCTACTAGGTTAAGTGTTTCTATAGGTTTTTGTTGGCCCATAGAATAAGTGGCACCAAGGAAGTGGTTTGAGCAGGATACTCTACCTGTGTGTCTCTCCAGAGTGCTGGCAGCTTTCCCCTGGGCACATCATGAGGGTTTTTCAGTGAGAAGACATTGAGGACACTCAGCTCTATACCAGATCTGTCATTAGTTCAGAGAAATGCATCACATCTTTAAAATCTCATAACTAAAAAAGATACTGACAGGCAGGGGTGTGACAAGAGGAGAGGAAGATTAACCAGGAGACTGAAAGGACTGATTTGTTAGGGAAGATTAAATGAGCTAAATAGCTATGGGTTGGCTTAATGTTAACTAAACACAACATCACGCTAGTTAAAAGATATTGAAGGAAAATAGCATCAATGAAGGAAAAGAAGGAGATTTGCAAACGGACATTACTAGGAGAAATATGATGATGTTAAGAAAGGAAAAAAAAAACTTCTGACAACAAGATACTCTAGACAGCACAATCTCTCCCTAGGGACATGGCATCACTTAGGACATTTAATCTAGGCACACAAAACAACCGAAAATATGCCATAGGAAACAATCTCATGGTGTCAGGGAGCTGTACTGGATGACCTAAAAGGTACACTGCTAATTTGTGTGCACCTGTTATCTGTGATTTTCCTTGCTTGTATGGCCAACTCATTGTTACTTGTGTGTATTTGGTTTCTCTGGGCCCAATCCAACTCATGCTGCAGTCAGCAGAAGTTTCCGACAGGAGCAATAGGACCTTTTCCATGTCTTTGCTGTTCTAAAAAGAAAAGGAAAAAAACCCTAAAAAACACCACCACTCCTGCAAGAACTATTAATGTATGTTGTGTATGGATGTATATACAACTAAACTAGATCGGTCCCTTAATATTTCTTGAATATTTAAAACTGTGTTTATCCTTAGAGGTATCTGAGGAAATGTGCGTTTGCTTTCATACAGTGTATCTAAAATGTTTGCTCGGGAAGAAACTTACAGTTATCTAAGAATAACTTTTGATGAAAAACTGCCTTGGTCAAGGCAGAATGAAGACAATTCTCTACACTAAACTAAAATATATATATATTACACAGAAATGGCAGAGCTCTTTCTATTGCTAAAGCAGAAATGCAACTGATGAAAGCAGCTAACAATGAATTCTGTTTTCAAACACTTTTACCCAATATCTGAGTGTATGTAATCACATGATGCTTACATTCCAGCTCACTTGCACATAGGGAATCACTGTTTTGTGGCAGCTCGGTGTTGGCCCCTTGAGAGGCACAAATTTCTGTGTAAGTGAGGCTGAATGTTCAGGGGTCAGGGCTGTGTGTTGGTGTTGTCCATATATCTAGCAGCTAGTATTGTAAATCTTTAGAGCAGCATTTCTTGAAAATACTAAACAGACATTTTGGTAGCCAGTATTAAGCCTGTGGCTATACTGCTTCAGGCTGTGATCTTGTCAGCTTTTACAAGATAAGTAGGGTCAGGCAGGGTCAGCACTTGGATTGGTAACTCTAAGGAAAGGCAGTAGCTGCAGGAAGTGTCTTGGGCAATAGAAGAGACATAACTGTTTTCCCTGGGCCTTTTCTAAAACCCTGATGAAGGCATAACACCCGGCTGTGACATGAGAGTGACATCCTCACCGTCTGCAGTTATCAAGCACCTCATTTTCAAAGGGGTCTTCCCTGAGCTGGTGTGGAGGTGTGCAGTACAGCGAAGAGGACACCACAGAACTCGGGTACTGCTTGCACGTGTGTGTGGTCCTGGTTGAACGGCATGTAAATACACGGCCCCAGCATGCTTCATTGGGAAGGAGGTACAGGTGAAAGACATTTCTGACATCTTTGGGGATGCTGACAGCTCTAAATTAAGTCTTTGGCTGTGTTTGTAAAACAAAAGACAAGTCTATTAAGCCAAGACCTTGTACCAACTTTCAGCCTCACACATTTCTACAGAAAGTATGGAAGGGCTGATAATTAAATCTTTGCCCAATGGTCTACATTGCCAAGAATTTTAAATTGTAAGTTAACCAATTTCTCCTCTAAAGTTCAAACAATAAATAAAATTCTATGTGAAAAATGGAGCCTTTTATTCCTTTGTCGAAATCTGATCAGAGTAAACTACAGATGTTAAAAGGCACTGCAGTTCAAAGAATTAAAAAGAATCTTATGGGGTTTGTACGAAGAAAAGAGTTTTAGAGAATAATATGGGAAATATTATAAAGCTATTATATAAATCAGTGGCACATCCTCACTTTGAATACTGTCTTCAAGTTTGGTCACCTCATCCCTGAAAAAAGGAAGTAGAAAAAGAACAAGTCCAGAGAATGGCAACAAAAATGATAAAAGTCAAAAGGATGGAAAATTTCTTGAGAAGAGATAAAGAACACAAGCACCAGCTTGTCTCTCAGAGAACATTCACCCTCATAGGACTGCAAATCATACATGAACCCTTTCCATAAACTTGGAACAAGAGCTGTTGCCTGAGATAATCTAGAAGATGTCCTTGGACCCTAGCAGTTCTTCTGGAAGGCTTTGGGCCCTTGCATGAAGCAGACATCATTGCAGATACTTTCATCAGTGTACGCTGTTCTCTTTGAGGACTTTCGGCCACTGGAGGTTAATGTGACCTATGGATAGTGGACAGGACACAGAGCTACATATTAGCAATACCTTTTTTCCTTTGCTGACTATATCCCAAACTCATTTTTTAGTCTGTTTTAGAAACTTCACTTTTCCATACCCTTCTTTCAAACTTTGCATGAGTTTTTCAGAAAAGCATAGGTGATTCAGAGGTACAAATCCATTGACCTGCGTGACAATCTTTCCAGTTAAATCACTCAGCTTCCTTGAAAATGTGCCATTTGTCTATTCAAATAGTCCCAGCCCCAAAGGACTTGCACAGTCTCCCTCACTTTGTGTGATGGGATCCCCAGGCTTCATCAGAGCTCTACTTAACCATGACTATAATATAAATAACATGTTGTCCTCATGATCTTCCAACCTAATTAGCAGCAAAGGGGAAAAAAAAAAAAAAAAAAAAAAAACCTTTCCTATCCTGCAAGGTGAAACAAAGATGTATCAAATTTCAAATGGAGAAGAGGTATTGTTTTTCTAAACACTATACAGTTAATGGAACTTGCTGCTGCCTGGATAGTACTGAGAGAAACAGCATCATATTTATAAATGGGGAGGCATTTTTAGCCATAAAAGCAAATCTTCACACAAAATTCAGATTGGGTTCAATTCAGTAGCATGTAATATGCAGAAGATCAGGTTAGGTTATAATACTGGCTGCTCCTAGCCTTCAAAAAATCTGTGAGTTTTTCTAGCATGCTAATCATCCCCATGGTTCTTGGCATATGTCAGTCAATAGACAGGGTCAGGAAGGCATCTTCATACGTGGTTAACTGTTACACTGTTAAACACGCGGTGAGGAGGGAAAGTCTCCTTCCATATTGTCTAGTATTGGCCTCTGTCAAAGTCAAGGCATCTTAGGATTGACCAGGGCTAGTGAACGCTAAGGAGCAGCCAGGAAGGCATCCTACTACACTCAGAGCAATTGCAGAGCATCACTGAACATCTGTGTATGGGAAGTGAGGGGCTGTCTGACCTGCTGATGGATTATCAGGAAAGGTATGGATTCCTACATAGGCCTTCAGAGGATCAGGAAACGCTAGGAGGCTTTTCAGACTGGTGGCTGTTCATGTCTCTTTCTAGAGCCAGACAGATTTTCTCCAACCCTGTGTGGGAACCCTGGAGGCAACAGTCATATTCACGCTAGCACGGTGTGCCTTACAGCCCTGTCTGCAGATCAGGAAAAAGCAGACCAAGGTCAATACAATCTTGGGCTAAAGAGGTTTGGAGGAAGGTGAGGAAACCAAAGGCTCAATGGCTGCAGCTAGCCTTCTTTTTTGGTCCATGTGACAGCACACCCTGGAGCCCTACTGCCACATCACCCAGACCAGCATCCCTTCAGAGTGTCCCCAGTCCCTGTGTAAAAACAGACCCACCCACAGGAGCCTACGGAGACGTATGGCCCATCCTCAGCTGCCTGTGGCCAAATGGTACAGCTGAACCTCTGAAGCAGGGCAATGCTCCCCGTGGGCACATGCACTCTGTGGTGCCCCGGCACTCTTTTCTGCTTCAGATGGGACAGAGACCAGGAGATCTCACTTGCCCTGAGAAATGTTGCCTTATTGTAGTGACACATGATAGATACCTGGTTCATCTCTGAACTGTTAAAAAGTTCTTAATGCTAACAAGGTACCAAAAGAACAGAAGCCCTTTTTTCCGTGATCGCACTTACCTACAACTTCAGTCATCTTACAGGCCCCACAAGAAATCAGGGAGGATGTCTTCTAGGGAATAGCTGTGCTGGAGTCATTTCAGTTATGGGAAGCTGTTTCAGCATTGCAGGTTAGAAAAGTTATCTACTGGGATGGAAGAACAGAAAAAAAACCAACATTAAAAGGAGCAAATCAGCTCCTTACACTAGCAGTTTTACACCAGCAATCTGTGCTTTCACATAAAGATGGAGCATGTACATAAAGTAAGCACAAAATGCACACACAGTTGTGATTCCAGGATGTTTGTAATGGCAACTTAGATTGTAAATTATTTCTTTGGGGGGCAGAAAGCACAGTAGAAAAAATGTATATTATTCATAAAAATGATTGTCCTGTTCACTTGTATACCTCTGCAATTTATTCCATAACAGCTTTTTACTTCAAAGAAATCACTAGCTAATGACATCTCCAACTTAAAAAAATCCACTTATTCACAACCCTGTCCCTGAGGGAATTCCTGCATGTTATCAGAAATTTTTCCAAAGATCATTAACAGATATTACAAACCAATTGAAACTGAGTATTTTCTTTGCAAATTACTTTTAACTTTAGAGCTATTGAAAAAAGACATTGAGTGATTTAATTTACTTAATCTGTCTACAGATTGCAGCTATGTGCATATCCTGTGATTGCATTTCCAACAAAAAGCATACATAACTATCCCTAATAGAGATATTTTTCTAAATTATCGTACAAGATCAGTAAGATCTCTGAAGATATTAATGTTTACTTTTTCATTTAGAAAATTGCACTCAAGAAAGAAATGGGCACCTTTATTCTGTTGTTATCTTAGAAATGATAACACACCATAATACTTATTCTACCTGATATTTTAATTAAAACTCTAATAATCATCACGTCTGTATATCCTTTGAGGATGTGTTCTACTGATTTTTCTGAAAAATCACTGTATTTTCATTAGGCTGTGAAGCCAATATTTTAGAAACACCTTACGCAGCAATGAGTATACCAAATAAGATCCTCTGCCTTGTACCAATCCAAAACATCTAAGTGCAGAGCAAGATAATTCAGCAGAGGAGGGCTGGAGTAGGTATCTTATACTCCACCTTATTGCCTCAAACTCCTCCCAGAGAACCTTATGCATATCGGCACCACTTCTGCAGAAAGTACGGAAAATACCTTCCCCCACGGACTTTTAGCTTGTAGATTCCTGGTTACGGTTCCTGCTCTTTTTGTAGATAAGAGATAAGAACCTCTTGAAGCCCAGGTGGACTTTGAGGGCATTTACCCTCAGTGACAGTGAAGGCAGCGGCTGTACTTAGTGTACTGCTCAGTTCTGAGCACGTGTTACATGTGTTTTGCCAGGCCACTCTGTGGACATGCAGGCAAAGCAATGCATAGTTTGAGGAGGTGAATCAGGATTAGCTTCTGAGAAGTTCAGCTCAGCTGAGTTCGTGACTGTCTGGCCAAGGGGCATGAGCAGAAGAAGGATTTTAGATGTCCTAAGACCTTTATTAGCAAAAATGTGGGTGATGAACTTAGGGGGGATGTGGATTGGGATCCTGGACTTGGACATCTATATCCCACAGGCGTCTCAGTCATATCCTCTTGTGGCTTTGGGCCCAGAGATGGCTATTCAGAGAGGGACCCAGATTTGTCACAGCAAATAGGTGCCTAAACATCTTTTCATATCTTGCTTAAAATGGTGTGAGAAGTGTGCGGAAAGGGTGACAGGATTTGAGGGCGGTGGTTACTGTCTCACCTTCCTCAGATAGTCTGCATCTTCCCATCAGCTGGGTCAGAGGCCTGGGACCAGCCTACAGACCTCTCCATTCCCAGTACTGTTTAACTCACTATTCTGCTGTTTTCCTTTCCTGGGTTACACCGAAAAGATCTCACAGTGAAAAGAATTTTTTTCCCAGTGCACCAAAAAGCATGGGGTCAGTTAACTTGAGCCAATTTTGAAACTGTGTCAGTCGCTGAAAAGATTACTCCCTGAGCTACCGGGGGTCCAAGTTTGTCCTGTGAATGTTGAGACCAGAAATCTTTACAAAGGTCTCACACCATTAGCTTGGCAGCTTGTTCCTTTCCACCATCCTGTGGTGACAAGTGGGCATGAAAAAGGATATGGGGTGGCTGCTGTTGAGCAAGAAGGATCTGCACAGGTTATTGGCTTGGTTTTAGCCCACTCTGCACTCAGATGAATGCAAAGGGAGGATAGTATGTCCTTTATTTCTCCTGGTGAAGGTGCAGCCTCTCAAATTTGTCACGTTCCTGCTCTTCATTCACCCACATGACCTGCTCAAGACACTTCTCTACTCATGGTCCAAACCCCTGGTTTACAGCCATAACAGCACTGTGGGTGAAAGTAGCTGCCGTTGCAAAATCCTGCTGCTCTTTCGGATCCCCTTTTTTTAGATCTGTCTCCCCCACCCTTCTGTCACATGCATGCAACTGGCATTACAGTGTCCGTTCAGATGGTGCACTCGGGAAGCCAGAGCCCCAGCACATTTTGCTGGTGGCTTTCACTTTGCACTAACAGCGCAATCTCTCATGCATACCCGGCTCCAAGGATGAGTCAGTTCAGCGCTGGAGCATCCTCCCCCTCTTCCCTCCCCGCCTCCTCCTCTCCCAGGTGCCTTACATTGCTTGTGTTTTAATACAACCGGCTGCCCTGCGCTCTGGGACTCCTTCTGCGTGGGGCCTGGCAGCAGAAGCCACTACCATGCCTCCATCACGGGTGACCTGGACTATCCACCTGCTGGCACTGGGTACCGTGCCATCAGCTGCCAAACTGGCACAGCTCCACTGGCCACGGTGGCTGAGCACCTCTATTGTCACTCAACCCAGGCCATCTCCATGGAGTCCGATAACACATCTGCTAATTAATGCCAGTTGTGATCATTGGTCAGATCCACAACCGGGATAAATTGACACAGTTCCATTTAAGCCTGTGACAATTATTGTCAGCTCAGAGCTGACACGGTGGCTTCCTTTATAATGTGGATATATGTCTTGTTGAAAGTGAATAAAACCCACCAACTAGTTGCATATAAACTACCAAACAATCAGAAAATGAAATGATTGTCAGTAACTCCCAGTCCAGGACAAATTACAGTGGTGACAAAGAAGTGATAGCCCCAGATATGTTAACAACTCTCCAAGCTATCCAAGCTCCTTATAATAAAAATAATTAATAACAATAGATGTGCTTCTGGATACATTCACCTTTCTGCAAGGAAACCCTGATGAGTCTGTCTTTTAAAAAAGAGACTACCAGGAAATTCATATGTGATTCTATTAACTTATAAGCACAATGTTTCACATTTTAACAATCTAACAGATCAAATCTATTCTTGAATCCAATTTTTAAGTCTTATAAGCAACACCAGTAAGCGAAAAGGAACAGCCCAATAACTTTCTTGGGTTTCTTTTTCTGCTGTTTGTCAAAATTTCATTTCAACCAGTACTTCTACCCTGTTAGGTTGTATCACCCATCCTCTCAACCACAGTAAGCAGAGATGTAGTAGGTATTAAATCCTAACTAGAGGCAAGTAAGGCACTCCTGGAAATAAAGCAAAAGTTTGATAGTTGTGTCAAAAGGAACGGCTGTTATTATTATAATTTATTATTTGTTAAGCACTGACAATATGCTCAGTTCTGCTGATTAAGTTCTTCTGAGCAAGTTCTACTGATTAGCTTCTAAGGACAACACACTGTACTACAAAGAAGATATGTGACAGCTATCAAGACTTTTGCTTTCAAGGCTCACTTAGCAAAACAATTACACGCCAGTTATGCAGGTTTTATGGGAAAAAAAAGAGAGAAAATGCATAAACTGAGTAAATATCATGACTTTTGTGTTCACTAATTTTCCTACTCCAGATCTCTCACTTCAATACTGCCTGACAACCTCGAAGTTACACTAAGATTTGAGGAAGATCTAAAGCCTCATCCCTGCTTATATTCAGTTTTAAGAATCATGCTATATTAAAGGCAAGCACAGAGGTTGTATTGTTAGGATCTGTCTTTGGATTTGGGACTCACTCCCTGGGAAGGACAGAGATAGGTGAATGGGGCCAGCCTGAGACAGACAGAAATCTGAGCAACTTCAGTCTCACATGCACATTTCCTTCACAGCACAACACAGACTGGACAGAGTTAGCCAGTGCTCCACTCGTAGGTGCCGACCCAACCTTAGGAATACTTTTGGGGGTGCAGGTGCCAAATGTTTCCTATCCTGCTGGGCCCTTGCTAGGCTGCAAGGGCTGTTTCTCTAGCAGACCTATTGTTAAGTCTCTCTACCCTGAGCTGTAGGCACATTTTTGCAGGGCATCTAGGAGTCAGGATGTTGGGTTTGTGCTGGTCTAGAGGCACTGCGGCAATTCTATTCCTGACAGACCCAGCGAACTTTGTACCTATTTTACATCTACTTTATCATGGAAAGGAATCACAGTTTCTTCTCACATCCTTACCCTTAGACCATTTACATGCAGTTTACCTCCAGGGTGGCAGATTCCCAAGAACAGGCATTTGATGGCAAAATAATGCATGTACCTCTGTGTATACACGGCAGGGCATGGGGCTGAGGACTGCTCTAAGAACTGTTGGCCAAATTTGCCTGTCAGGAGGGTGCCAAACAGACATCGTCCCTTGCCCTGGCCAGGCAACACCTAGGCTTTCTAACCACAGTGCTGCCAGAGCTCCAGCTGTGCAGATGTTCTTAGAAGAAAAAACTCCCTTTTGTCTGCTGCTATCCTCTAGCCTGCACACTTCCCTAAATCCCACCAGCATGCTTTTTTTTTTTCATAACTGACAGAGAGAAGTGAGTTCTTATATAAATCCTTTGTGTGAAGATCAAACTGCGTGCATGTAGAACTATTTTTTTTTTTAGGGGAAAATCTGCCCTAAAATAATCATTCCATGTTATCCCCACAGAGCATCTGCGCTGCCTTTCAAAACGCATCCAAGGCCACCCTTAAAGACCAGACTCAACATTGGCAGGCAGCAGGCTGTAGCTGAAGTCTCCACGCATATGGGGAGGGCAGAGTGTGGGCAGCCCGGGGCAGGACTCGGGTCAGGGGCAATGCAGCTGGAAGGGGCCGTAATCTGAGTTGCTCCTTACAGACAATGTCAGCCTTTGTGCTGATAGAAACTTGTGGGGCAACGCAGGAGCCAGACCGGGGCATGTGAAAAAGGTGTTTCTTTACCTAGCTAGCTTGGACTCCTCAAGCATCCAGCTCACAGAGACTGTCGTTTCAGTCAAAACTGGGAAGTTAACATTAGTTTGTTAATAGACTGAGGAGTGGAGGATTTGGTTGAGAAAACATAGCCTTTCATTCATAAACTCAGAAACCCTTGTAATGGAGAGAAGAATCAGCAAAAATGACCATCTGATTACAGTACTAAAAGGAAATTCTTTAAAAAAACAAAGAAGAAAGAAGAAAGCCCCCAAATGGCAGCAGAACAGCAGTTTTGGGATTAAGTTCAGTGTGGCTTGGTGTTTGACTATTAAACAATTTGATGATGACTAGGTATTCGGTATAGTGAAGCCCCCATGTGTGACACCAAGGAGTAATATGACTCACTGTAGCAGCTTATCTTTAGGAAAGCCTCCCTCTCTCCTTCTTTCACTCTTTCTGTTCTTCTTTCTCCCTTCTTGTACTCCCAATTTGCTTGAATGCAACACAGTCAGGGTCCTACAGCCAGCCCTAATTTTCCCAGAAGGTGCAGCTTTTAAAAAGCAGCACAGGTTCTTTTACTCAGGACCGTAAAAATGGGCTTGCACTCCAGTGCAACCATGTAAAAGGTGGATAAACCAATTCCATTAAAATAAAAACATTCTACCTGTGCCCATCCCCCTGCAAAGTTTTGGTCAAAGCTGGAACTAAACCCTAATCTAGCCTTTATTAAAGTAGATAAAAACTTCCTCTTATTCCCCCATTCGTTTTCTGCTGCTGTGATTTTCTGCATTTCAGGCAAGCCCGTGACCAAGAGCTGCAGGGCCAAAGGGGGCTGGATGTGCTGTATTCCTGGCCCAAATGGAAGCAGGAAATACTAAACATCTTGCATGGAAGCCTGTTCTCATCAGGTTTATAGCCCAGCTTTTTCCATCAAAAGCAGTGAGGATGGTACAGACACAGTTCAGAAATGCATCCAAGCATATGGGAGTATATCTACACTAATCCTCCTTTTGAGCTTCATCCAGCACTAAATCAGAGCCACACCAGAGAGAGGAATAATGCAGTAACTGGTGGAAAAAGTATGGTTCCTCTCTATTAGGACAGAGAAAATTAAACATGACTCACTTTTCTCCTTAAAAACTGTTGGAGGAATGTCAACCGCACAAAGCATGGCAGAGACTGGAAGAACCAGAAGTCAGGTACCACTTTAACTTGCCTGCCCTGTGGCCGTACACCCCTGTGCACTGCAGGCTACACCTGTGGGGCAGCCACTGCTGGGACAGCCTTGGGAGAGTAACACAATAACTGTATGGGTGACAAAACTCAGCTGCGAGGCTGTGAAAAGATCTTTTGGCGGGGTTAACCTGCAGCATGCTCACGGCAGCACTGTGGCTGCAGCCACCACCTCCAGATGTTCCCCGAAAGCATCGCTGCCAGAGCTCAGGGGAAGAAGGGGTGCGTGGCCTTATTTTCCCAGCCAGAACACAGGGCGCTCTGTCTGAGGGAGGAAAAGGGCTTTGCTGAGCTCATCGGAGGACAAGAGGGCCCTATGGCTGTGGCAAGGCCCGAAGGGTATGCCATCGGCGCTGGCTCGGATGTGGGAGCAGAATAGGCGGTGCAGTGACACCCCGCTCCCCATCACGAGCTCTGGCCTCTCCTACTGAAAGCAAAAGCAACAGAAAAAGCTGCAAGGCAAGATCTGCACCCAGCGCTTGGGATGCTCTAGCACATGCTGACTGGGGCTCAAGCTCTTCATCGCTTTTTTCCTGTGCCCAAAGGAAAAAAAAAAAGATTGTTCTAACAGTGCCACCATGCTCCACAGCCTACAAACACCACTCTCTGGACCTCAGACAAGGGGACAGAAAGAAAGGCTTTCAACAAAGCTTGCTGCGGGAGTGCTGATGGTTAAGGAGTTTAAAAAAAGCTGTCAGCTGACGAAACGAGGTGGGTAGTTAGGGATACAAGTTAGGAAAGGGTTTGGCTAACTATTTAGCAACAGGAAAAAATAAATACTGCTCCACATACACGTGCAGAGCCAACCTACGACTTGCAAACAGCCTATTATTTCCACACATAAACTTCTTCAAACTAGAATTTTCTTGGTCACATTTGTTACCTTTTCTTGTTTAAAAGTGGAAGAAATCATATTCATCTATTTTCTTAAAGAAAGAAATATGACTCAGTGGAAAACCCTCTACAACATCCCATCCTTTAAAATTACTGACTTGAGTCTCATCTAGCGTAACTCAGCCTTACAATCATAGAATCATAGGATGGTTTGGGTTGGAAGGGACCTTAAAGATCACACAGTTCAAACCCCCCTGCCATGGGCAGGGACACCTTCCACTACACCAGGTTGCTCAGAGCCCCATCCAGCCTGGCCTTGAATGCTTCAAGGGATGGGGCATCCACAGCTTCTCTGGGCAACCTGTTTCTGTGACTCACCACCCTCACAGTAAAGAATTTCTTCCTAATATGTAACCTAAATCTACCCTTTTTCAGCTTAAAGCTCTGTTGACATCTACAAAGCAGATTCTCTTTAGCTCATGTTAAGGTCTGCCCCCATAAGCTGTTTCTCTGGAACAACTTCTCGTCCCCTTTTTTTCCACAATATCCATTTGGTTTAAGGTGACTTTTCCTTTCCCAGTATATGGAGCTGAATGACTATGACGATTTACATTTATTTTAAATCACAGCCTATTAAATGGAAAAATAAATGCTAGTATGATTATATGGTTTACTTTTGAATGAATTATTGATATGAATGAGTAGTTGCAGCTATCATAATTACTGTTTATTAAATAAATATATTTTGAATTAGAGACCCTTGATTAAGAAATCACATTTTTGTCTGAAAATTGTTTCCTTGCTGCTAGTATAAGAAATACCTCGCATTACTCTAAATAAAAATTAAAAAAAAAAAAAGTTGGTGAAATTATTCTATTTTTTTTATCTTTTCCTTTGCTCTGTGAACTTGGCAGTGCTTTGTGCATATTCCCTTTCACTGCTTCTCTCCTCTAATCAGTTAAGTGAGGCTCTTTCCCCTCTGTTGTTTGTGTGGATCTGTCACATAGCACCTAGAGACACAAAAAAACATTTTAAATAGGAAAATGCAAAACACAAAAACTAAAGGATTGAGGATCAGATACCTGAAACTCCTCTCAACATTTTCTTTCAAGCTGAGCACGTTTCATATTAATGGTGTCTCTTTAACATAAATAATGATCTAATGAAATAAATATGAAATCGAAAGAATCATAAAAAGAATTTTACATTTAAGAATGCCATCTGTGTAACACTTAGCCTAACAATGAAATCATTTCTGTGCCAAAACAGCTCACTCCGCTTCCAGCACAAGTTACAAGGAGAGGGTAATGGTTTTGCAGAACAGGATAGAAGTCTGAGTTCAATCACAGAAGGAGCACCTGGGTTCAAACTTGCGGCGCTTCACACAGACAAGGAATCTTGCACGTGAGTTTTGAACCAGCCTCTGCTAATGTTTCCACCTCGAGTCATCACGAATTTTTCATGAGGTTGCCGATCTTTATGACAAGGAAATTTAGATATCAGAAGAGACAATTTTGGGGATCAGTACGAGGGCATCTCGCGACAACTATGACACCCATTCTCTGCTTGCCCACCGTGCAAACTGTCCTGCAATCCAGAGACAGGTTTGCCTGACTGAAGAGCACAGGACTCAGAAACAAGACCCCCTTTAAGTATGTCTGCAGCCAGAAAAGTTCTCCCTATAAAGCACTTAGGACTTAACACCAGACTTAACGTCAGCTTTTAGGACCGGTGTCCTACACCTGGGTTGCCCGGGCATGCAGTGGGAAGACCCGTGTCACGGGATGGAGATGCTGTTCCATGAACTGGGAAGCCAGGCTCTTGCTGCACGCGAAGCAGTGCAGCACAGCCCTGCTGCACACAATGGAGATTGTTTGTTTACACCAGCCGAAGAGAAGGGAACATATTTGTTTTGAGTGAGCTGTGTTAGAATACATATTGTTTTATATGCCCAGGCCTCATTACGCCGTGCTAGTCTTCAATATGGATCAGATCCTAAAACTGCTCAACATACTGAAATAAATGTGAGCTCTACCCACAGAACATCTCCAGACTTAGGCCTCATGTCTATCAATGTCATCTCAAAAAAACAAATGTTCAAAAAAGAATAACAACAAAAGTATCTTAGAGACGTGAAGGATGCTCACGTGTGGTAGATGCCATTCAAGGAGATGCTGAGGAATTACTTGCAGAGAGAGAAATCCACGTAACAAGCCTGGAGAACAGAGTGGGCCTGAAAGAAAAGGAGAGATAATTAAGGTTCACTGAAAGAAATATGATTAGTACCAGTCAGGTTTGTATTTTAGGAGTTATTCTGAAACTGAGAGGAAATTCTTCCTTCACGTCAGCGATGTGGACCCATTAACATCTCCCCAGGCAAAGGTGGCCGCAGCCTGTATTTTGCTTAAAGATATAATTGTGAGAGCATCCACAGAGGAAGAGTTAAACCACTGGTTAATAAACAACCTGAAGTGCTGTACGCTGTATTCATATAAGGGAAGGTATGAGCCAACAGAGAGAGATGTTCAGCTGCAATCAAAGAGGATCTGAGCCTAACTGAGCACTCACATGACAGTTGGGATCATTTCGGATCCCTTCCAATGAAGATAAAATAGCATCAAAAGCAGGGAGGCTTTTTTCTTTCTTTTAAGGATGAAAACACAACATCATTAGTCAAATTTTCTCTGAACTTCCACCTCCTCATGTTGATTTGTACTCAGGTTGAGTAAACATATCTTTCCATCAAGGTAAATAAATGTAAAAGCCTATCAGTAACTTAATTGCTTAACGAAGGATGCAGTGTAGGGTGTAACACAGGTTTTGACTATACTGTTGAAGTTAACGACCTCTCAAAAACACCTATTATACAGCTTGGCAGTAAAAAATATCTGTTCCTTCTTGAACATTTTCTTGTAAAATTTCAACCATCTACTAAACATTTTTTCTAGTGGTGGGGAGGGGGTGGAAACCTCTGAGGACAATTTCCCAAGTGGATTGATGTAAAATGGAGTTTATTCATTTGAGATGCTGTCCTTTGGGAGCCTGCATGCCACAGAGAAATTAAGGTAGAAAGAAGCAGGGAGTCCGCAGTAAGGGCAGAAGTTACACAGCGTGGGGGAAATATCTCCACATGAAAATGGCCACAGTACTGAGTGGGACCATTCGCTGGCGGGGGGGGGGTGGGGCAGGGCAGAGGGGATGGTTGCTCAGCCCACGGATGTCAGGCAGGAGCCTGATCTTGGATGCGTAGCACACACCTAGGGACATCTGGGAGTGTGCCCTCCTCTGTCCTTGCACACCTAGTGCCCTGGATTGAGAGGACCCGTGGGAGAAAGCAGTTGTTCCCATTAAAATCAAGCCATTTAATAGAGGTGCAGGCAAAATCAGCTCTCCGGCGAGAGGACAGGGAGCGAGGAGGGTATGCCATGCATCTGAGATCGAAATCTGGCTCACGGTGGGCAGGCAGGCAGAGTGCAGAGGCACAGCTGCCAGCCTGACATGATGGATCAGAGAAGCTACTAAGGAGCTGCAAGAGTCCAAGCAATTGAAGCAAAGCAAAACATGGAAAGGCAATAGGTCAGCCCATCTTTACAATCTATCAATTAAACAATCATCCATTTCCAAAGGTGTATGATGTCCTAAGCAGTAGACATCCCAGCACGTGATTATTACTGTGATGGAAGGACAGGCTTACCAACAGGAATTAATAATAATAATAATTACTAGGAGCACTAATAATTTTGGATAGGTCGTTCCATCAGTGAACCCCTCTGAGGAAATAACACGGTTGGGCATTTTGGCCTAATTCTATAGTGCCGTATCAGCTTTACTCAGCCCGTTGGAAAACAAAGGTGTGTTCAAAATTGTCCATTACGTGGGAGGCTTTTGCCAAAATCTCACCCTCCTTTGGTTAGTCAGCAGTGGTGAACGCTGCAGAGTCGGCTTCAGCTGCTTTCTCCAAAACCCCGAAGCTTTCAGAAACGTTCATTTCTGCTGGCATCACTCAACAGCTCATTGTTAGGATTTGTTCTCATTGGCATGCATGAACTGAGACTGATGTATGGGGTAATCCAGAGTGACAGCCTTCAGCCCCAAAAGTGGATACCTGCTTCCCTTAGAGTCCAGGGACTCACACTTGACTCAGAAGGATATACACAAAAATTATCTTTCCTCCCTCATTCGCCTGTGTTAAGCCTAAGCGTGTTCATCCAAATTAGCAATCAGGCAAACTGTGCATGCAGAAATCTGCACTTGTACAAACTGTGCAATTTTTTTGTAACATTCCGAGATTAAATATCTTGACAAAAGATGAAAACCCTTTAACAAATCTGCCCCTAGAGAAAAGTAACATTTTTTATTCCATTTACTGTCAAATGACATAAAGAAAGTATAGCTGAACACAGTCCTATAGGTTGATTTGTTGCTTTAAATAATGTCACTAACATCCAGATATAAATGTGACGGTGCAGAAAAAAAAGTTCACATTGAGCTAGATTCAATTACAGACCTAGAAATTGAAATTAAGTCTGATGCTACATGCTTAATTCATGTTTGTGTGACTGAGAAAGGGAGTATCTGGTTTACCTTGAATTTCCTGCCTTAGTGTGGTGACCCACACGACCCATCACATTAATTAAAAAATAGTTTTCAAATGTAGCCTAAGTGGTATTGCACTGGCAGGAGGAGACAAACACTTTTTTGTCCTCAACATGTTATGTGATATAAAGGAAGCTGTTCAACGTCTTTTTCCTTGATTCTTAGGCAGGTCTTACAATTCTCATTGAAGAGTAGGGAAAAATACGATGACTTCTCACAGCAAGAAGCCAAAGATTCTTCTTTAATAAAAAATTACACATTTGCCCCTCAAAACCCACAATCCTCTCCTGACCACATAGTTTGAAGCAGGTGCACATGGGCAATTATCACACGTTATACCGGTGTACACATGTAGGTATTACACCCAGTATGGCACATTTACGTTTAATACTCCAAAATACTATATCAGATCAGTGGACTTTCAACCAGCACACATTTGACTACTGATTTCACATATGGGGCTGGGACTAACTTTTTTCCTAATATGGTGATGGCACAGGCACTATTTAAATGATTCCTGAGCCTTGTAAATATACACCAGATGTATCTTTTGTAAATGTTACATTTTTCAACATCTCAGCATTTGTGAATAGTTGAAAGCGATGCCAGCCATCCTTTAATGGGGCACAGAAGCATACTGCATTCAAAGAAATGGCACACCATTGCAATAGTCAAAATTACAAGTGCTGTCAAAAAGCTACATTTTCGCTTTATTGATTAGCACCAGGTAACGCAGCACCTTGCATTGCACCCTCGTACGATCTTCTTTCAGCTGATGTTTCCCTGCACACGGGTACACAGAGAGGGATGTGGAGCTTCCAGGGACCCAGAAGGGCAGAATCCTGGGGAGCCAGACATGCCCCCCCCGGATGACCAGAGGTGGAGCGGGAAGGGGTGCAGGGGCTGCTGCTCTCGCAGCCGTGGTCACCACCCATTGCCAAGAGGCAACCACAGGGATGCACCCATCTTCCAAGGGCTGGGGAGGAAGCAAAGCGCACCTTTCCCACCGGCACTGGTGCTGTTTGAGGCTATGCTATGTTTTTCTGCAGCTCGGGCTCCTGCTGGTTGGTTGCAGAGATAACTCAGCCCAGGGACAGGCATCTCCTGTTCGGGACCTCTCCTGGAGCACAGGGTGAATTCATTCAGCTGTAAGAAGCAGCCGCTGCCTAGGGTTTGCTGGACCTCTTTCATTCCCACCCCCCCAGGCCTTTCCTGGCTTCCCTGTGTCACTGCAGAGAGCTCACAGAAGAACCAGGAGCATATGTGTGATGGGCTATGGGAAATGTCCTCTCCACGCTTTCTGCCTCCTGGCACTTGTCCTACCCGTGACCACCACAACCCAATGGCCCCAATGGTCTCACCGTTCGTGTCAGGCAGTAAAAAGAGCCCTCAGAAAATCAACCATCACATTTGCCTGAAAATTTGCCTTTGCAAGATTTGCCCCCCAACTGTCCCACAGGTAAGAGGAAAGGCCTTTGCAACGTCGCACAGTTACTGTTGTTTGCAAGGCTGGGGGCTTTTGCTCTGTGAATTTTGTGCTGGAGTTGCACGGTGCACCTCAGCCCAGAAGATCAGCTAAAATCAGAGCTAGGTGACACAAGACAATAAGCTCAGAGGGTATGTGGACTAGATGTAATGCCCCACTACAAGTATTATTTCCAAGTTCACAGGCTTGCAAATTAAAATGTCCCTGGATCGCTGCCATAAAAAAGAACATTAAAAATCAGGGGAAGAGGTCTGGGCATCTGTTAGAAGCATCTAATATATACCAAATGTGTATGCTGAGCTTCTTAGATATATGTGTTGTTGAAATATAGCCTACAACTAATGTAAAAGCAGAAATATTTTAATTGTATTTTTCCATTTGATATTCAAATGAAAAAAATATATCTTATTAAACACAACACTTGGCTTTGCTATTTTAATAAAAAATAAGTTGTTGAGGAAAAGAAAAGCAAAACTACTGATTCCTTTCCTTATGATGATCAAATGAGCCTTTCATGTTTGTATCTTATACTTCACTTTTTAGCATTTTGAGGCAAATAGCAGATATCAAAACTTAGTAAATAATCAAAGACTTATTCAGTTTTTCCAAACTGTCATGCTGCTTATCTTGTAATAACTGATCTCTTAGGTAGCATAAGCTATTTAATTGCTACTGAAGATTATTTGAATGAAAAAAGAGACGACATTCTCCCTTACCCCTCAAAAAGACAAAACTATATTCTTCAAAAAGACACATGCCGACAGATAGATTCTGATCTCTTCTACACATGCACAAGTGCAGGAGCTAATTTTACAAGATTTGATAGGAGCTGCGTATCTGAGATTACACCCTGTCCTCCTGCCTGCACATTCCACATGGAAAATGGCTTAATTTGGAAATAAATTTTGTTGCTGATATATCCAGACTCCGTAGTCTCTGGGCATCCAAAGAACCAAACCTATTAAATTATTTTAAAAAGCAGCTAAGTATGCACAGCAACTGTATTTTAAATGGACTTTTTACAGTGTTGGCAAAGTGCGTATTCATGTATCCCCCCTGACATGATAGACTGTAATGGCTTCGGTCTGTCATGTCAACCATCTGCATATTAAACAGTCCCTAAGTACACATTGACACAGCAGACCCTAATAGCTCTGAAGCTGTAACAATCTATTGAGTCAATAATATGCATGTTAAAGAGCATCTCCTGTACTTCCATCAATATCTTTTATCTTTTCCCTAATTTGTATCTTCTTTTTATATGTATATTCAGAGTCAAGGTTTTAGGAACCTTTATCCTTTAACATGCTGCTGCAGATGTGAAACATGTGGCAGAGAGAGGCATATGCAGTAGCAAAATCCTCTAGTATCTGGGCCAGATCTTAAAAGGAGGACTGTAATATTTTGACACTGGCAGCACACGTTCTTCCAGATAAGGTGGAAACAGCCCCTCGTTTCTGCTGGGCCAGGTCTGGTGCTTATGAAAAGCCCGGGAAAAATTCCTGATGATTTCACAGGCTTTGGACAGAGCCCAGTGTGATGCTACTCATTTCCTATTATACATTTCCTTCTAATTAAATGAAATAGGTCACAAGGGGAAAATGAAACAAAAGACAAGTGTATTTATTTACAGTAATATCAACCCCAAAAAAGAACAATCCGAAACAAGAGAAAAGATAATACAAAATACACTGTCTCTTCATTAACTTGAAATGACATCTGGTACCATGGTCTTAATTCATTCCTGTGTGATCCCAAGATCTTTTATACCGTGGAAGAGGGAGACTGTTATTTAAGCATAAGAAAAGGGTGACTTAACTTCCTTTGTCTACATAACCACAGAGCAAAAGCTTAATTTGCTTTTCCTCAGCTTCACATCACTGTACGGCCGTGCAGTCCTCTCACACCCTGCTCACAGGACTTTCCCATCTCCTTCTGCTCCTCTTGCTTTCTGTAAGCATCACAATTTGGCTGACACTTTTAAAAGAGAAACCAAAGTGCAGTTTGTGTTTCCAAAAGGCAGACCCAGGGACAGGGAGGTCACTTGACCCTATCAGCAGATCTTACTGGCCTGAATTCCCCTCTCCTTTCCACTAATTTGACACCGATGTGTCTTTGAAGCACATGTGGATTTATTCCAGCATATTCTCGATTAACTTTCACACCAGTGAGGGCAGAATCGTGGTACTCCCCCTGTTGCTCTGCCTTGCACCATTTCATGTCCCTAGGCAGACCAGACCAGACCAGACCAGATCTTCTACATCTGTGTCTCACTTTAGGACAGCATCCCCTAGCCGCATGACAAGCACTGAAGGCACCTGCAACTTTCTTCTCGTAGCCAGCAGACTCTTCTTCCCAATGCAATGGCAGAAAAGTCAATCAGATCCTCCCCCTCACCACCACCCCAACCATGAGGCAAGTCCTTCAAGCCTCAGAGTAGTGCATCCACTTCATCCTGCGTGCCACCATGTGTGTTATCAGGACAGGACTTTCTAAACAGTGGGTAACACAGTGCTCACACAGCCACAGTATTCATTATCTGAGCTTACCCGTTGAATATCTAGCAAGCAGATTTAGTTTTGGGCAGGAGATGTTTTTTTCTAAATTAAAAAAGCTATTGAAAAAATCAAAGCAAATTAAAAAAAGCTAAAGGATGGGTGCCATAAAAAACCCGATAAAACCAAAAGTTACTGGAAGTCCTGCTGTCTACATTGCCAACACTATTTTCTTTAGCTGAGGGAGTCAGCCCGAGTGGAGCTCTGGAAGGGCTTGTTCCTGAGGGAAACTGTTCATTGCCAGCCCCCTTCTGTGATGCTGCAGTTTATCACCAAATAATAGATGAAGCGCAGTCCTCTCTCTGCAACATGATGGGTACAGCCTTGCTCATTTGAGGAAAATGTGTCCTCGCTGCAGGAGCTCTCCTGTGCTATTCACTCTAGTCAACCCTGGTACTTGCTGTGTAGCAGCCCAACAGCCAGGACCAGTCGAGCCCTGGTGACGGTAGGAATGCCACACAGCAGTAACATAGCAGCTCTGCATCATACACGACACCCACCTGCTCATCTGGCTTTTCCGTTTGCACTTAACGAGCCCTGTAGGCTTTCCTGTTACTTACCAGAGTTACCAGGCAATGGCAAAGAAGGACGGGAGAAGGGGGGCTGCTGGCCACACAGCCAGAGAGTCCTTTAACGCTAATCCTCTGCACAGAGGATTAATGGGTTGGGTAATGCTAACTCTGGGTGGCCAGGACTTCCAGGAATTGTTCCATTGATTTATGAGGAGATGTCGCCCGGTCCAACCCTATGTTAGAGTAACTGATACCTGCCACCAGGTGAAAGAACAGTCACCAGCCTCAGTCAGTAAATGAGCCAGCTACGGTAAGGATGACGGAGAGAGGGCGAGCGAAAGAAATGCAATGCCGTAATGGGGTGCTCCGTGTCTCCCCAGCAGCCGCCTTGTGCACGCTGCAAGTGCAAGGTGAGGTCTCCAAGAAGGGCCTCGCCTCCTCCCACCTCATCCCCTCCTGCACAAGCTTGCCTCAGGTTTGCCTGACCCCTACCCCACCAAAGTCAATGGGAAGATTCCCAATGACTCCAGTGACGAGTACCCTCAGGCAAATGCGGGAGACCAAAATTTGGGCAGGGCTATGATTTCACTGTCTGTGTGCTTAGGATGTCTCCTTTCCCACACGGAAAAATGCTGGCCACCCTTCCCACTTTTTTGGTTCTCAGTGTTCAACACTGCACCTGGAGTTATCTCCCATTTACCAGGGAGCTGATTTAAGTGTCTGACTCAGTCACATATGTTTGGCTCCCTTACCCAGAGTAAGATTTGGCCTACTAGCTGTGAAAACAGCTTATATCACATGTGCTGCAAAGCCTAGCCAGAACAGGCTGAATAAAGGATGAAGTTTAATCATGGAAATGTTGACCTACAAATAGAGAACAAAATGTTAAACCACATGGTATAGGGTGCTGCACGCCCCAAATATCAAGGAGAGGAAAGAAGAATTGAACACATTTGGAAAGTAAAGCTTACTGTTTGGGGTTTGTTGTTTTTTTCCTTTTTCTTTTTCTTTCTGCAGATTCGGAGAGTCAGACCCACACTGTTCCCGCTCGCGATGACACCCTGGCATCTGAAGAACAACATGACACCCACCACAAAATGCTGCTGTTGGCTGGCACCATCTAAAGTGGCGAGGTTTGGTGAGGGAGGTGAGACTGCCAAAGGAAGGCAAGTGGGGGTGTCACAGCGAGTGGGACCCGGCCACCAGCGTGACTCGAGTCTGTGGGACTGCTACAAAGTGGGGAGAGGCAAACGTGATGGGAATGAATGCCCCTTTCATCCCGCATCCTTGAAAACTAGCCATGGGTTACCTCTAATGGCTGGGGGGGGTCTTTGTCGTTATTTTCACACCACCTTTCAGCCGGGACATTCTCACCTTTGTGGGTTTCACACAAAGAAGGGCAGCTTTTTTGGCAGAGAATCCATTTCCATTTTTAATCACAGCCATCACACAAACAGTTCATCTCACAAGATGAACTTTATTTATCCTTTATATATCACAGCTTTATTTAACATCAGCTGGGGGGTTGCAAAAGACAAGAATTTTTTAAATCAACAATCATCTTGCTTTCAACAGCTTGCAGGCTTTGTCTTTAGGTACGCTGCATTTTAGACAAACGTAGTTAACAGCAGCCAGCCAGACCTGACTGACTGACAACTGTTTCTTTACAGGATTTCTATGTGCCAAGTAGCTGGACAGTAATATCCATTTGGTATTCATGGAAAGTACTTGCAGAACAATAATGACAATAATTGCTTCTGATTCTTGTGTTTACAACACTGCCAAAGTATCATTAGAGCCTTATTTATAGATAATAATGCTTATTAATCACACATATTTGAATTTTGGAATGTATTAGATTAATATTCTTTTGTAACTTGGTTCCGTACTAATGCTACGAAAAGCACTTTCTGAATGCAGCCCACTGGGAAGTGCTCGCCTCGGAAAAGTAAAAGTATCCAAGCCATCTGCAGGTGAGGGACAAAGGGCATACCTCTTCCTCAGCAGGCAAACACGGGAGCCGGACACGCAATTCCCGAAAGCAGCTCCTTTGGACTAAAATCAGGGGCAGACTCCTGAAAAAAACATACCATGAAAGGTGTGATAGCAGTGTCATGCTTGAGCTTCCTTTTTGATGCTCTACGAGAGGGTCTGCTTTCTACCGCTTTATAAAGAAACCAGTCGGGGGGGGTGAGGAAGGGGTCCGTCTGTCATCTCACTCCTTAACAGCCCGCTCTACCCCATGGGTGAGTTTAGCCTGGACCTCAGACTTCTTCATCAGTTGAGAGGTCGGTAATGAGAAATATAGTACAAAAATCACTCCTAATTTTGGTTATTAAATAATTCCAGCTTTTCTACATCAACGTCTGCTGTGATTCAACAGCATGATAGAAGGAAAATGGATTTTTAAAAATGACAGTTACAACAAGCAAAAATGTCACCCAAACCTAAATATCAGCTGCCATATATTCATATTCTCCTTTGTCTCCCTGTAGCCCATTACAATGCGGAAAAATACACCAAAGCAACTGCAGTACCAAACTCTCCAGTTTTTGGTGTATGGCCAGCTCCATAAATTTGCTTTTAAACAAATAAAAAACCGAACACTGTAGTATGTCTTTTTTTTTTTTTTCTTTTTTCTGAGATAGTTCTTCAAGCAAATTTAGAGGCTCTGTCAGTTTAGGGACCACATTTCCGTCTGCTTTTTTTTTCTTTTTACCCACTGCTGATGTAATGTAACTACTATAAATGCCAGAAATTAGAGAAACTGGGAAGGAGTGGGGGTGTATGTGTTGTATTTTATTCTGTGTGTCCACTTTGTGTTTCTTATGGTGCTCCCTGCGCAGCCAGGATAACCTGTTCCTCAGTGTCACAGCCCCCATTGTCTCCAGGGATCTTTCACAGTGGCAGAAAAAAAAAAATAGAAATAATTAAAACACAGAAGCCTTAAATTGCAAAGAACACTTGTGGCTTTGCTGCAACTCCCCCAAACTGCCCCTAGCCAATATATTTTAACAGATGAAATTACAACGTGATGGTGCCCCTTTAAAATGTTTCACCGATGAATATTCCAGTGTGCTTTGCCTACTCTGTTTAAAAAATGCCAGTATTGAGGTTTCCCAGGAATTTCAAACCTATCAAGACAGCCGGTTCTGAGCACAGCCCAATCGTTTCTAGACGAAGCCAGGATTTAAAATGAAATAAAAACCTAGCAGCATTGTTAGAGATGAAACCAAAGAGTGAAGTTGGGGCTGGGATGTGGAGGGGAGCCCTGTCCTTACGGGTTGGGCACAACAAAGAGGGTCACCACTCCTGCCCCAGGGACCCCAGCTCCTGCCGGGGGGCGTGGTGTGGCTTGTCCCTGGTTTTTGCTGGGAGGAGGGTCATGGCTTCACCCACCACTAGGAAACAAATTATCCCCCAAGTACGGGCACCAGGGGCAGGCTGAGCTTTGCGCTGGGTCCCTTTCCCACTTCCAGCTTGACATCATCCAGCCAAAATTCATCCCAAAACTTGATGGTGCCACACTGAGGAGACTTTAAGCGATAACCGGTAATGGGGTTTAGTTCTCCTGCTTCTCCTCTTCTGAAGAGGAGCCCGTAACCCCAGGTGCACACAACCTGCTACGGGGTTCACAAGCAGAGAGGCATCTACAGCATATTCTCCTCTCCCCAACCATTGGCTGCTCTTCAAAACATTCGCTGTATTTCCCTTAGGTTTCAGCATGTTACCATGCAGAAAGCTGTCCCTCTAACAGGTCTTTAAAATTTGCATATCATTCTTTCCTAACGGTGCTAAGAAATAGCTGGAAGAGTTCTGTACTAAGATCCTACTTTCAGAAAGTCAAAACATGAGCATTTAAAATCAGAATACAGCCTATGCAGATTCTAGACTTCTTGTTTTCTTAATTGAGTAATGAACAATAATTTCTATTATAGATGTCTGTTTTTTTCAGGGTGGCAGTGGTTTAATCATTTCTCCTACCTCGCTGAAGGAAAAGGCAGAGCAAACAGTTATCACATGGGGAAAGGTAGGTTTGTGCTTTACATCCGTAGGGCTGATGCTAAACCTATGCAAAGATAAAACCAGAAATTTCCAGCAACAACATTTTACCATTTTTAGATATGATGCTCACGTTTGACTTTCTAAAGAAAAGTGGCCGTTTTCTTCTTTTTTTTTAAATACTGAGCTTTCACAGTTCTCACTGAAGTCAAATGAAGGGGTAAATGTCCAGTGCTCTTGAAAAATAGTCCCCTTTCCTGCACTACCCCTTTCCTGTGTTTATGTGAACCCCCAGTATGAAAAAGCTGGCTCTCCTGCTCAAAGTCAGTAGATAACTCTACAAACACTGCTCACATACCCCAGCAATTTCAGCACACAAGTCACAGCATGCAAAATCAGATCTCAAGCAAAACCCAAGCAACCAACAGAAAAATCACCTTCCTAACATGAAGTGGGGTTGCTACAGGTTACAATTTTGGATTTGTAGATATGGGATATGAAAATCAAGACAGAAAAGTTTTGACTAACTTTTTCACTAACTGTATCTCGATGGTCACAATACATTAGAAAGGAACATTCAGCTGGAAAAAATCTAAACATAGAGGGAGCTTCTATTGAAAAAGTATCTTTTTGTTGTATCATTTTATTTGCTATATTTCTCACTAGAACAATATTGTTCTGTTTGTATTTAGCATTGGTTTTATTGTCAAATAGTTATTCTTTCTGCTATCAGATTGCATGATTATTGTGTATTTATCCCTCCAGATATGTATCATGAACATTTCCTTATTTTGATATCATTCATAGCTACTAAAATTTGGAATTTGTAGTTTCACATCATCTTCATAGAACTGTAAGACACAAGCAGAATAAAAATAAAAACATACCTTTTCATCTGCCTACCAAAAGGAGAAAAAATAATCTGTATATTTCTAAATAGTCCTGTAGGAGTCATATACTTTTACTATGTGCTATATATCGTATAGTTTCTCTCTCTGTTATGACATCTCTGATCACTTAAAAAAAAAACTTTCAAAAACGTTAAGGCACAAACCTTTGTATGGAGTACTTTTAGTATGCTTTTTATTCTGACAAGATTAATAATTATCCTATAAGCATGACACAGTGTTTTAAAATGTTGTTTCTGCTATGAGTTAGCATTGTGCATATGGGTATAAATGTGGAAAGGAAGGTTATTTCACAGCAAAGAAATGTATATTTAAACACACGGTGATAAAATGGTAAAACTGTTTAAAAAGGAAAAGCAGGGGGGTTTCCCCCATCACAGTTATTCTGAATTTAAAATATTTGCAGTGAGTTTCAGAAGGGCACTGGGCATTCGTAACAAACACGAGCTACTGAAATTAATTGGAGATAATTGGGAGAATCATAGCAAACCAGGGCTTTGGGCAAAAGTGGCCAGAAAGAGATCTGCTGTGTAGAAGGTGACAAGCATGTCCCCTCCCCACCCACAACAAGCTGCTGCCTTCTGTGGCACTTGTGAATAGCTCCTGGTGGGAATCAGGCTATGGACTAACCAGACTTTTGCTGTCCTTCAACAAGCTAGTTCCTAAGCGCTTACAGTCCTCATGACAGACTCAGTCCTTCCTTGAACACGCAATGGCCCTTTCTACAGAGCTCATACGCATCCCAGCACTCTCCATTGGTGCAAAGGCACCTTTTTTTGTGCAACTGTTCAAAATGCCCAGTCAATATGTATCCTATGTATCGCATATAGCGACTGCAGTTATTGCTGGCCTGGTCCACCACAGCCAGAGTGAGTAGGACCTCACCCTCACATGGCTTAGGCATAAGGGCAAGGTCACCGTGGCCCTCAGACCTAACTCCATCCACATCAAATAAACACAAACTTAACCCCTCCATTGATATTAAAGTCCAATGGAGATAGACCAGGGTGTGGACTGAGGGCCAGATCCTGCTCATTCCTATGACACAAAACTCCAGCTGGCTTCAATGATTGGGACAAGCAGGATTTGGCCCATCTTGAGGAGCACAAGGTTTGGCTGCCAGGGGCTGAGCTGCACCCACTCATTGGAGCAGGGCAGTGAAACACTGGAGTCAACAGACCTTGTACGAAGGAGAAGACGAAGGGCTATGCTTTCTCCCTGCTAAAACCAACGGCAAGGCAGGTGGTGGCACCACGACTTGCCCCTGAGCTGTAGAGCTGGGCATCAGCCCTGCTACGCTGTCTGCGCTAACTTTCCTTGCAGAAGTGATTTTTAAGTAATGTAATGCCAAGTGCCAGAGGGCTCACTTTTTACAACATCAAGCTGAATCATATCAACTCCCATTCTAAATTTAAAATAAGATTGCATTACTTGACTTCATACTTTTTATAAAGGTCCCATTGTGGTGCGGTTTCATGAGGTATAAAAGCTCGTGCAGGTATTATGGGCTGTATCAGTTCATTTCATCTCATTAATCAGCTACTTAAAAATGTTTTCCTTGCAGCACAGTAGAAAAATAAAATAAATGTTCTTTTTTATCATTTCCCAAATTAAATTCATATTCCATAATGACCGTATTTCATGTGCAAAATAACAAAATATGCTTACATACCTGACTTCACTTCTTTAGTGAATTGCTTCATTTGTAAAATATTGCACATAAAATTGGAACCTAAAATGAATTACTTGTTTTTTCTTGATGTGAAACCTTGTTTAAGTTCACAGCAATTTTAAATATGATACATTTAAAATATTAATATTTCCCATATATTATTCACTGACTTTCAGGTTTCATCTCAAGTTAGTGGCACTTCATATTTCAAAGGAAGAAGTGTTTCTCTTTTCAGTACTAATGTTCTATTAATTCACTTTGTAATATCATTCTGGTTCAGACAAATGAAATTGCACTAAATGGCTTATGCCAAGAATCATGCTAAAGTTGTTGGCATTATATAAAATTCTATATTCCATTACTATTTTATAAGTTTTTTATCTCAGTGGCATCTTTTTAGGCATAATTCATAGCCCTGTTCGGTTAGTTCTAGAAGGACAAATATATGCACAAGTATTTTTATGCTGAGATTGGGGTATATGTAGATATTCACAGTAAAGTCAGTAACTGAAGTGACTTTTGCAAGGCACCAGATACAAACTCCCAGTGAACTACCTTAACAGCTTTTCCTTTATGAACATTTTTTATTTTCAGTAGTTTTCTCTTCCAGCGTGTATTTCATCACACAGGTGTATAAACATGCACGGACGCACACATATACATTTGTGAAAAATAAATTTGTGCGTGTGTAGAAATACTTAAAATGCTTCGTATGCATATTATGCAACATATGCCATTCATGTAATCATTATATATATAAATAAAATTCATTTCATAGATACAAATAAAATATGTGGAGGAAGTCCTTAAAGGACCTATAAAGGCCTAAATGTAGACAAATTCTTCATCACATCCAAAGAACTGAAAGAACTGTGGATATAAAACAGAATCTTTTTATATGGCTATGTATCTTTTATAATGTTTCCATAAAGTCCACATGGCCACGTAACTATTTCCAGAGATGCCGATGGAAGTTACACCTGGACAGGCTGAAAATCTTTCATGAGTAAAGCAACATCTAGTCCTATGAAACGCCCTTCAGTAGTGAAACAATTAGAAAGCGCTGGAGCAAGAGTAGCAAACAGCATCTGTAAAATCACCTGTAAATAGATGTAAGGAACTATAAATATACCTCAGTATTTGTATAGCTGACTTTCTCTGACTGTCATCAAAATTAGATGCTCAGGAGCTAGAAATCCAACTCCCAAGTTATGAAGATTAATACGTTTTTATAAATATATAGTCTGTGCCTTTAAGTTTGCAACATTGTTAGTAATGTATATTCCTTTTTTAAAGCCTGGTATTCGCTCCCTTTGCAATTTTTTAAAAAATAAGATTTTTTCTTTAAATTTGATCCAAGTCTCAAAAAAAAATTAATTGCAAAATAACTGATGCAAATCCCTGTCACTTGTGAATACAATGAAATTACACAGAGAAGAGCAAATACAGGAGAGGCTTCTCCTCAGCAGCAGCAATGAATGCCCTGTTCCTATACGGACCTCAAACACCAGGATTTTGAAATATGAATTAAACCTCAAATGCAAATTAACCTCGGAAAGGGGGGGGGGAAGAATCAGAGAGACATACCAAGTCAAACGCTCCTTTTTCTGCCTATCTCGTCCGCAGTGGTAAAATAGGCTAAACAAAACAAGTGCACATCAAGATAGAGCCAATTAAGGAAAAGAAAGCGGGGAGGGGAGGGGGGGGAGGACGGCACCTTACTGAACACATGGGGAGTGGGAGCGCAGCACCCCACCATACCTACCTTATGAGTGTTCAAAGGAAGACAACTGGGGTAAATTGGAAACAGCTTTGATTTTTGTCATCCGGCTACACCCGGGATGCGGCAGGCGGGGGGAGAAGGGTCGTTCTGGGTGGGGGTGGAGGGGGGATAAAATGAGTGCGGGGCGGCGGAGGGGGGGTACCGGGCGAGGGAGCCAAACGGTATGCAAATGAATGGGGGTTTTTGGGGGGCGGTGGTATACGGTTGGCTTTTTTTTTTTAGGGAAAGGCGGGGGGTAGAGGAAAAGAGGCACCGTCAGTGGCGGGGTGAGCGGGTCCCCGCCCGCCCGCTCCGCACACGCGTGGGGAGCCGTGCGGGGCGCGGAGGGGCGCGGAGGGGCGCGGAGCCGCCGTGTCGGCGGCGGGCAGGGGCGGGCGGGGCGCGGGCGCTGCCCCTGCCCGGGAGCGGGGGTGCTCCAACGGCGGGGGGTGCGCGGGTGCGGCGGCCGCCCCCTCTGCCCTCCTTCATTCATCGCCTCTCTCGGCCCCCCACCCCTCCCACCCCCCGCTGCTCCCCCGGCCCCGCTGCCTCACCGCTCCCGGCGGCTCCCCGCTTGGAAATGGAGATCGGCAACTCTCACCAGAGCTCACCAGCATCCCACGGTCCTGAGGAAGGAGTTTGGGGCGGCGGGGGGGAGTGGGGGAGCGGGCGGGCGGCGGGGGGGGGGGGGGCGGGGGGGGGAATGTTTGAGAGTGACGGTGAGGCGAGGAGGAGGAGGAAGGCTGGGAAGAAGGGGGTGGGGGGAGACGGAGCTCCTGAAATGGAGCCAGCCCAAATGGGAGACGATGCTGAAGCAGGGGCTGCGTCATTTCGGGGCTGGGAGAGGGCTCAGCGCCCCCCGCTCCCCCCGCCACGTCCCTGCCCGCACACGGCGGGGGGGGGGGGCAGCTACGGGCAGGGCAGGGCGCCCCCCCCGCGGGGCGCTGCGGGGCCGGGGCCGCCTCCCCCCGCCCTTCGCCGCAAGCCCCCGGGGCCGGGACGGGGCAGGAAAGCCCCGCTCCAGGGAAAGGGATAAACCGCCTTCGGTGTGCCCAGCGATGCTGGGAAAGGGGCAGGGAGCGGCGTGTGGGGCGGGGGGCAGGGCGGGACAGGTCCGGTCACGGCCACAAGTGGGGGTCCTCAGCGGGGCCAGCTCCCGCAGGAGGAGCGGGGTCCTGCGGCCGGACAGGCTCCCCGGGAAGGCAGGGGCAGGAGGAATGATCGGCATTTGTAACTGCGGGGAAAACTCGCAGCCTTTCAAAGAGTTTCAGCTGGGTGAGTGGAAATGCCTTCTGCCCCCTTCACATTTGGAAGCGCAAGGGTCTTTTAAAGGGAGGAGCAGGGGGAAAAAGCAATTATTTTTTTTCTTTCCCCCCTGCTGGACAGTGGGTCTCTTTGAGCCCACTGTCATGTCCTAGGGCTGCAACTATAAACAAACTTTCCTTCTGCAGAGAGGAAGTAGCTGAGACTGAGGGTCTGAAGCTGGCAAGTGGCCAGCGGCTGCCCTGGCCTTCGCTGGCCCTCACCGTGGGGCAGGGGAGGTGGTGGCCTGGCCCTGTGCAGAGGGGCTGTGGGTGCAGCACACTTAACACCTGAGGCAAAATAACTGGCCTGGGAACACCCTCCCTTCTTTCAGCTATGCCCACCTAGTCCAAGGCAATTCCCTTCTAAAGGTCATCCCCCTCAAAGGCTTTCTAAACTCTGCTTCAAATGCTCATGTCCATCTATTTTTTATTCTTTTTTTTTTTCCCCTTATACCCCCGCCGTGGTCTCAGCTTTAAAAAGCAAAGCTGCTTTTAGTGGGCCTGAGATCGCAGGTGCCATCGTGGAGGCCTATGGTGAGCATCAGTAAAGAGCAGGAGGAAAATAAGAGTCCCCAGGCAAGAAGATTACAGTGCTGGTACACGACCATGTACAGCCTCTTCCCCGCCTTCTACAGCACCTGCCACAGCAAAGGTGGTATATGCAAAGTCCTTAAAATATTGACCATCGTCATTATGATTATGTGCGCAGAGAGTTTAGCTTATTTTATGACTGTGAATGTGTGTGTGTGCAATATATGTATGTGTGCGCACACACATACACTTATATGTATGTATATATTCAATAGTGATGGGCCTGTTACACTGAGCAGTGATTTCTCTCCTACAGATAGATGTATAATACACACACATAGTGATGATACCTAAGGTGTTTGGGGGTGGGGATGCATAATATCTTATAAATTTGAAGTTTTTATCAGGCAGAGCAGATTACTTTAAGCGTTCAATTTCTCAGCGATCCAATTTTATTAGGATTTACTATCATTTGTGCTGTGCATCCCTGGGGAAATAATGCTTTGATTAATGTAATCCTGGGCCGGGATCTGCCACATGCCCCTCTCCCAAGAGAAGGGCCCTGTTTGACAAACAAAAACAGAGCAGCAACTATTGCAATCTGCACTCACCTTTCAAAAGCACACAGACCCACATGCACACACGCACACAAAATATAACCCCCTCCTCCCCCCAACCCCAAATACAATAGCAGCATCTCGAAACAATGTGCACTTATTCATTTGCACACAATGCCTCTGATTCACTGTGGGCTGTACAGTCCAGCCCTCAACTGCACAGAGTCAGCCCAAAAAGGATCCTGCTGTCCCCCACTGAGAAGCTGAAGCATCTCTGGGAAGCTCAATGCCTCTCTGTATTTCAGGCTCTCCTTGGGCTCCCAACATTTCTGCCTCTTTGTTTCCCACTGCAGGCCTTGCCACAAACCGATTTCAAGTCTGCTCCTTCAACCCACCGGCAGCCCATGGGCCCACGAAGCTGTCCCTGCAAGGCTCCCTGGCACACATCTGGGGGGACGTATCTCTCTAAACGGGCCCTGGTAAGTGAATCACAGCAAGGCACTCTGCTCAGCTCACAGGAGGGGGGGACAGACACAAGGACACCCAGAAAACAACCTCAAACAGAAAGTCTTCTCACATACATTTTTAAAGGATGAAAAGAAAGTATTCCTCTGCCTTTAGGGATTGCTTGGGTTTGAGCAGCTTTGTTCCAGTCACCCGTCACCACCCTCCCGCCCCCCCCCCCCCAAGCCCCTTTTGTTTGTGTCAAAGGCTGGCAGGAACAATAGCATTTAAACAGGAATAAACATGCCCAGATCAGAGCCCAGCCCCAGAGAAAGCTTTCCCTCTCTTTACATCCCTAGGTGAACTGGCCGGTGTTACCCCCTTTCCTCCTCCTCCCCTCTCCCCCCCCCCCCCCCCCGAAACGACGCCCATCACCGTTAGCCCAAAAGCAGTTTAATGTTGATTCTCCCCCCCCCTCCACGTCCCCACAACAAAGCGGGTCCCACTGCGCCTGGGGAGGACGTCCAGCCCCAAAAGAGGGCCCTGGCCGCACTTGGGTGACTTTATTCCAAGTCCGGATGAATAAATCCAGGGGAAGGAGGAGGGGAGGGATCTCCAGGCTGGAGATGAGGAGGGATGCGGTTTGCGCCGGGGGTTTCACTAAGATGCTGCTCTCTCCTTCGTGTTTACCCACTGACCCCCAATACGGTGACTCAGCGATTACCGAGCGCGGGGGGGGGGAGCCCTTCCTCCTTTTTCTTGCCTGATGAAAAACGTTGCAATTACATTTCTGCATGCTGATCTGAGAGTTCAAATAACAAGCCGTAAACGCGTTATCAGGCGCTTGTTAAGGAAGGGGGGAGTGAAGGGAAGAGGGGGACAAATGTAGACGTATATGCGTCTGTGCATGCCTGGGTGCACGTGTACCTGTATATGCGTATCCTTAGATATGTATATAGATACACATTTAAATGAAAGACTGCCATGAGATCGGCAGTTGTTCGGCCTGAGTCCCTGCACCCAGGCAGATGAGCCTCAGTTTAAAACAGCACCAACCGAACGAGGGAAGGAAGAGGCGCAAATCACTCCAGGGAAAAGTTATTTAGACGTTTCTCTGGGTTTTCGCAGCGCAAACTGACTCTCCTAACCGCGCCTGATCCAGTTTTCCCGCTCCCCTTCCCCCTCCCACCCCGGGGGGATCCATCCCTATTCCACATTTTCCTGCCCAGCCCCGGCTGCCTCTCCCCCGGCGCCCCGCCTGGGCGAGCGTTCGCGGGGAGCTCGGCGCGCCCGTGGCCCGCTGCGCGCCCGCGGAAAGGCCGGCGGAGCGGGGGCCGCCCCCGGGGCCGTGGGGTCGCGGTGGGCTCCCAGCGGGCGTTCGGGTGTCCCTGCCTCTCCCTTCTCCCCTCCCAGCGCTTAGCAGGCAGGAAGAAATTGTTTCAGAAGTCGGATGACGGGGCTGAATTTAGAGAGGGGAGGAGGGAATAAATGCGAGGAGATGATGAATAATGTTAACTTTTGACTGTAGGAGTCATGATGGAGTTGAGCGAAGCTGCGGGGAAATATGTCATTTAATCCCAGGGCTACCGAAGTCCCTTTTATCAAACGTCGTGATGCTGGAATTACGCTGATGTAAAAGCGATTGAGCACTTAAAAGTATCCAACATCAGGCAAACACATAGACTGGGGGAACGGGTGTAAAATGAACGAGCATACAAACAAACCACACGACCGTGAAAACCCCAAATGGATTAGATAAATATAAATACATGTGCATAAAAAAAAAAAAAAAAAGCACGGTAAAACTGTAACTGCTGCATTCACGCAAGGAGAACAGACAGCGTGTGCATGTTTGTGTGCAATGCCAAAAAGAGCAGCCTTAAGGTTGACCTACTGCAATCTGCACTGAGCTCCTCAGACAATAGACAAGTTCAAATGTCAAAAAATCTAATAATAAAACCCAGAGCTGCCAAACTGCACGAACTGTTTTCTGATGTATCACAATTATTCACCCTCTTATCCACTACGAGACTGCCAGTCCTTATGCGTGTAAAAGAAAATCTATGTAATGCATATGGATCTTTCTTCTTCTTTTTTTTTTTTTTAACATGTGAAACGCTATTGAGATGGCAAGCACGCAAATCAGAATGATATCATGTCTAATAAAAGCCGAGCTAAGGTTTTCACAGTCTCTTTTAAAAGACTCCAACTTGTAAATCCCCTTTTTATGTCACTACATGCACAATTATTCTTATAAATAAAAATCTACATGTTCAAGGAGCTGGATTGGAACTATTAATGTCTGTGGGAGCATTAGGTTGCTATCATATGTGATGTGTCTACGTTGAGCTCAAGTCAACAGAAAGATTGTTCCATTAATTTGGCAACTTTCATTACAGTCCGCGTGAGGTGAACCCTGAGCACGACACATTGGGTAATATCAGAATTATGCAGCCGGGAGAGAAAGGACCCCTATTTTAAAAGCTATCTTGTTTTGCATGTGCAATTCTGTATTATTGTTCTAATTTATTACAGAACCCAAACTGCTTTGTTACGCTGAAAACAATAAATAAGGTTCAGAGTGAAGCCTTCAGAATAAAAGGTATGGATAAATGATCCGCCTGCCTATTGTGTTTATCGTTATTACCGTCAGCCTTTAAAAGTAATCTGTGTATTTTCCTATCTTCTCCAGATTGGTTAGTGTAATATCCCTAGTGCAGCTATCAACGTGGTCATAAGAACTATGAACTACAGTATGGGTAAGCTTGAAAAACCCAGAGCAGATCACATTAGCCAAGAACGCTACATATCTGGAAGCCAGTCAACTTCACGTTTGCAGCTGACTGCTGTATTATGCACGAATGTGTTTTACATATAGCAGACTGTATACGGAATATGTCTTTATGTTTAACATTTTAATTTGTAAATGCTAATTAGGCAGTTGGTCTCCACGGTTATATTAGGAGATACCTAATCATTTCCCACTATAAGTAAATGAATACTAAATACGGTAAACATTCACTTTCTTTTCCCTACCTCAGCGACAGCATCGCTTCTACATCCATTTTCCAGAGGCGTCCATTCGGACAAAATAGGTATTCATAAAAGAAGGGGGGGGGGGGGGGGTTGTTGAAAAAAAAAAATGCTCTCTGTAGCCCTTTTGCGATGAGGTGCCACTGCAGGCATAGCCCCGGCACCCCTGGCCGGGCAGGGCTTTTCCAGAGGCAGCCAGCAAAGTTCAGTTTTGCCGAATTAACTTGTTGCTCGTTTTAGCGTTTTTTTTCTGTTCGCCTGCGGTACCCCGAAGCCTGCTGCGGCTAAGTGATGCGGACACACAGCGGAGAGGCTGTGCTGCTAACTCTTGTTTTGTTTAAAGTATAACGCGGGTTACACTTGGAGGGTCGGGGGAAGGAGGGGGCAGAGGAAAGCTGTGGGGAAATCCGCTCAGTCCCCAAGCCGGGATGATGAACTTTGCTGGGCTCTTTCAACTCCAAAACCGGCCGCTCCAGAGGCGAGGGAAATGTTCGCTAAAGTACGGCAAATCTCAAGTAAGCGAGCACGTTTCTGAGGAGAATTGAGCTCTGGAAATGTGTTTTACTAGTCTGGAATATTGCTAGTGTTTATTTCGCCAAATGCGGTAGGTGGAAAGTTTTGTTCATGTAAATATCTCGACCGTTTTCCCGCACGGTCGATACACACGGAGACTTGACTCCGTTTTCCAAATGAAGACCCACAAACACTTGAAATGAAAAGTGTATCTTCTTGTAGGTTGTTTTCTCTCTTTGATTACTTTTCTCTTTCCCCACCCTTCTTTTTTCTTCTTCTTTTTTTTAAATTTTTTTTTTTTTTTAATTTGTGTGTGTGTATGTGTTAGGTTTTTAGGTGGATAGTTCATCTTGCCAGGATCTATCATATTTATGGGCTGTGTGATTTCCAGGGCTCCAATTGGTCTTTCCTTTATGGAGGCAAGGAATAAAACTTGCCCAGTCGCACGGAAACTGCTGGGGCTCCAGCGCAGGGGAACAAAGTGACTTCAATTCCCCCCCTCCGGCCCCGGGGCCGTCGCTTTCCACCCCCACCCCCCTCCGCCTCCGGAGCTGCCCGGGACATCCCCCTTGCAGGTGCGTTAAGGGGATGCTGCAGCCACGTTTGTCGGCCCGTGCCCAGCATCGTGCCGGCGGGCGGAGGAGGGGAGAAGCAGGGCTGCTACTCCTGTTTAGGCAGGAATACCACAAAAAAAACCAACAACGAAATTCCTCACTCCTGTCCTCTCTTGTAACCACTTAGGGAGGGAAATGGAGAAAAGAAGCGGGCGCTCGGGGTAAGGGGCTGAAACTACTCGTTTGGGAAGGGACAGAGAGCCGAGCTGTGTCGAGCTGAGCTGTGGTCGCCGTCGGTGTTGTTTTTAGTTGAGGTTAACGCCTGCGAGTGTCCCGGCCGGCGACAACTCGTGCCCGGTGTGCGGCCGGTGTGGGCAGGGCGGGAGGCGGGGGGTGTCCGGCGCTGGCTCTGGCAGATACAGAAGGCGGGGGGGGGGTGGGGGGGTGGGGAGTGGCCAGCTTGAGGAGGTGGGGGGGCGGGAGGAGAAAGAAAAATAAAGCAGCTACTTTTCCAGGTTTAATACGGCGATTAAATATTAAATGATGTAAAAAACCCGAGTCGGTTTATTGCATCTCCAGAGGCTTAAGCGCCTTATTTGGAAGAAACAACACAAAAACCCAAAACAAACCAGAACCCTCCCAACCCTGCGGGGCACCTTAGGTTACACCGACCCGTGGTGCCCATGACTGTGTTTAATTAGCCGCCCTCACCCCCTTGCAGGCCTGAGGTCCGTTGGAGGCATCGCACCAACCGGGGACACCGTCGGGGCGGCCTTTGCACCGGCAGTCCCCCCGCCCCCGCAGCTCCGCTCCCGCCCGCCGGCCCCGGGAGTTTTGGGGCTTTCTCCCCCGGCCGGGCTGCCTCGGCGATGGGGCTGTGCCGGGGGGGCAGAGGCCAAAGGCCAGGAAAAACCCGAGCGTGCCCCCCACACACACACCGAGGACGGGACGGGACAGGACGGGGGGCAGGGGGGAGGGTGTGCTGAGGTGGTGGGGGGGGGGGGGGGCAGCAGCGCGCCCCCTGGCGCCGGCGCCTGGCGGAGCGCGCCGAAAGTTGATTTTGTTCAGCAAGCCGTATCGTATAAAATTAACGGCAGCCAATAAAATTAACTTACATGTTTCAACCGTAAAAGTCCAAAACAAAATAAAGCTAGTTTTAGTGAAGCTAAGAAGCTCTGGTTTGGCCCCGCTCTCTCTGGCTAGAACTGGGGTCCTTTTATCTAAAGCCCAGTGCACAAACATATAGCTTAATGTGACTAGTGTTCTTCCTTTTATTTCTTTCTCTATGGCAACCAATATGTTCTGCTCAGAAATGTTCCCCCATCAAGGAAACAAATGATCTTGAGGGAGCAGCTCTATACGGCATCTGTTCCGATGGAGCACACAGAGTTAACCCCAGTCAAAAGAGACGCTGGGCACGTCAACAAGAAGTGGAAAATGAGCGATTCTTCTCCCCCCCAAATTGAAACCTATACCTCCCTAGTTTTACAAGCCATTTTATTGATTTGACTATCGACCGTTTCCAAAGAAGTAACTAATTCTAGGAAATTACAATGATCACCGGCTATTGTGTGTCCAAAAGAGCAGCGACAGAGGGGGAAAGGGGAAAAAAAATGCAAATAACACGGCAAAATTAAAATAAATGAAAGTCACGTAATGGGATATTTAAGCCTCGGTAAAGTTTTCAGGAGCGGTATCTGGCCTACTAATTTTATCCTACATTATTTATCACATTATTTATCACACTGACCCAAACGCTATAAAAGAGTTTCAGATCATTAGCCTACACCTCTCAATTAGACGGGATTCGGGGAAAGCGAAGAGACAGGCAAGACTGTCAGGAGAGAGAAACAAAGTGAAATCTGGTCTGTAATCCTCCAGCCCCAATCTCCTTGGAGAATAAAATGAAGGGATGTCCTGGTTAGTTTTGATTGATTATACTCTTTCTGATGGACTTTCACTACAGAGCTCTAGATGTTGTGCTTAACCGTCTGTTCCCTAGTTACAATATTAACCCTCTGCGTGCACCGCCGCTCCGCACCTTCCCCTGCCTCCCCCCGCGCCCGTCCCTCCGCACCGGCGCTGCCAGCAGGTGCCCTTCTGCCCGCGCCCCGGCCCCGGCCCCGGCCCCGGCCCCTCTCCGACCGCTGCACCGGCCGGGCCCCCTCCCCGCCCGCCGGGCGACTCCCCCCCCCCCCGCCCTCCGAGAAGCAGCGTTTGAAAACAGCCCGCATCTCTGCCTCTCCGTTGCAGATCTGTAATATTTTCGAGAGCTTTCCTTCCCCCCCCACTACCCCCCCCCAAACCCTCCCCGAGTCCTGGTGTTACAATAATTAACAGTGCCCAGAAAAGTGCAGTAGTAACCAGAAAGACTTTCCAGCCCTGAAGAATTGCTTTGCTGCCCTGAGCTTTGGAATGAATCCATGCTTTTTATGTAATATTTCACTAAGGTGCTTTTTGTTGCTGGTGGGATTTTTTTTCCTTTCCCTTTCCCTTTTTTTTTTTTTTTTTTTCAGCCTGTTTCCTTCCAGGCAGTTGCCATGGGTTTCCCTCTCTTGTCCTAAGCTTTTGAAAATATATATCCAGAAGACTTTAAAGAAAACAAAAGTAGATAAAAAAATGTAAAACACTTACCGATCATACTTCCAGGATTTAGAGATAATTTTTTTAATTTTTGATTTTAATAAGGTGACAGGGGGAAAAAAGCATGTTCTCAACTCCAGCGAAACGATCCATGTTAAGATTTTCCTTTGCACTGACTCCACTAAGCCCCGCTCTCCACTAGTCTATTATTTTCACCAAAATATATGAAAATTTATGCAAATGAAAATCAGCACTAACTGTTCTCCCCTTGTTATACTTTGGATTTTTTTCCAGACAAAACAATCTCACTCTGCAAGGGAGGGGGTGGGAAGAGTTGGGGAACTAAGTTGGTTGTTTTAGGGGTTGTTTTTTTTAATAAAAGACATTACTCCAGATCGAGCTTTATTTTTTGTTGTCGCTGTTAGGAGGGTGTGTAAATTTTTTATTATTATTTTGGGGGGATTTCTCTCCTCCCACCCCCCCTTTTTTATTAAGAAAGTAGATCTGTTTGCAGAGGCGCTATCACGTTTCATCAGGCCACCTGAGACGGCTTTTGAAAGCGTGTACTGTGAAATTCATAGCAGTAATTTAGACAAAATCCTCACTGTATATTAATGAAAGACGGCCCCATGGCACCGTTCCTATCCTCCCCATTCAGTGTAAACAAAACCACGAGACTCACTCGGTTTTTGAGCCTGATCCAAGCAAAATCGGCTGGAAAGGAAAACATGGGGTTCTGGCACTGACTATTCAAACGTCTGCACCTGGAGATCTCAGATTTATTCAATGAAATCTGTGTTGGATCCTTTATATTTAAAAAAGAAACCTTTGGAAGACGCACGGGAACAAAAATAATAATATATATATATATATATATATATATATGGATCGTTATGTTTGGTGTTTAGTTACCAGAGCCCGTCAGATCCCTACGCTTCACTTTAATGGTTTTCCTAAACCTGCCCACCGCGGTATTTCTTACCGCGCCAGCCGGGGGCCGGCCGGAGCCCCGAGCAGCGGCTGCCGGGCGGGCGGGGCGGGCTGCGCGGGAGCGGGGCGTGCTGCGCGGCAGCGGGCGGGATGCGCGGCAGCGGAGCGGCCAGCAGGGCGCTGCCGGCGGGACGCGCCTCGCCCCCGCCTCCCGGGGTCAAGTTGTGCAGCGTGCGGAGGAAGGAGCGGGCGGCGCGCAGGTCCGGCCGGGGGGCGGGACACACACACACACACACACACACGCTCCCCGCGCCGGTGCCCACCCCGCGCGTGTTTTCCCGGAGCAGCTCGCCCGTAGGGGAGCGTGTGCGGGGCGGCGTGCGTGGGACGGCGCGACGGTCGTTAGCAGCGCCGTGTCCCCTGGATGTCCGAGCGGTGTTATTGCACCGGCGGTCCCCGAGGAGCGTTCAATTTGCCCTTGTTTTTGTTGCCACTTTCTCTTTTTCCGTGGTTCACTGAGGTTGCCTGTGCGCAGCGTTTCCGCTCGGTCGCATCTCTCCCCCTCGCTCCCCCGCCTTCCCCCGCCCCCCTTAACTCTTTCCGCTGGACGGGAAATAATGCCGCGTTTCATGCCGCGGGGCCGGCTCCCCGCGAGAGACCGCGGCTCGCAGGGCAAGCCCGGCCGCCGGTTCCCCCGCCCGCCTCCCCCACCGACGGGGCGGCCCCTCGCCGGGGCTGCCGGGCCGGCCTCCCGGCGTGACGGCGGCGGGCAGGAGGGCGGCCGGGGTCCTGGGCGCACCCCGGGGTGCGGGGGTGGGGGGGGCGGACAAAGGGAGGAGGGGGCGGGCGGGGGCGGACGCCTCCGGGGCAGAGCGGCGGGGGGGCAGCTCTGGGTGCTGGGGCGGGGGTGGATGCGTGTGCACCCCCGCGCAAACACCGCTCCGGCTTCGCCGTCGTTATTATTGTTGTTATTATTGTTGATATTAATTATGAGCGCCCGCCCGCTGTCGTCCCCCCCCGCCCCCCGCACTCGCCCCTGCCCGAACGGCGGCGGCAGAGCTCCGAGGTGCGTGTGTCTGCCGGGCGGGAAGAGTTAAGAGGCGGAGGGAGGAGGGGCGGGAGGGACGGCGGGAGGAGGGAGGGGAGAGGGAGGAGGGTTTGGGGGGGGGGGGGGGGGCAACTTCCAGCTCCGACGCCACTTTGCCTAAATTAAAAAGCAGCCAATCGGAACGGCCGGAAGGGGGGCCGCGCGGCCGGCGGCGGGCTGTCCGTCACGGGGCGCGCAGCCAATCGGCGGGGGCGGCGGCGGCCGGCTTCCTCGCGGCGGGGCCGGGTGGTGGCGGCGCGGGCGGCGGCGGCGGGCAGACGGCGGGAGGGAGGGAGGGAGGGAGGGGAGGGAGGGAGGGAGGGAGGGAGGGAGGGCGCGGGCACGGCCCGGGAGAGGGAGGCGGGGAGAGGCGAGCGGCGGGACTCCGGCACCGCCAGTGCGCGCTGCCAGCCCGGCAGCCAACTTCCCCGCTGGAGTTAGTGTATAAAGGATACCATATATGCACACACACATACACACACCTCTCCACCAAGGCGCTCCTCCTCCGCCTCCTCCCTCGACCAACTGCTGGAATTAAAATAAAAAGCAAAACAAACACCAAAAAAAAAAACCAACAACAAAAAAAAAAAACAACAGACCAAGCGAGAGAGCGAGCGAGCGGGAGAGGGAGAGAAACAATTCGCGAGGTAACGAGAAATTTCAACTTTTTTTTTTTTTTTTACTTTTTTTTTCCCAACCGCCTAAAGGAAAGGTAGAGAGGAAAAATGTCTTATCCAGAGCGTGACTCTAGCAAGAAGGCTCCGACAGGACTCTTGTTTCAAAGGGCACAAAGTGCTCCAGCAACAGCACAACTTTGAGAAATGCATCATCACCACCATCACCACCATCATCATCACAGGAAGTTTTCTTAGGACACCAACAAAACTTGCAAATAAAAGAGCAAAGGAGATCGAGGAGCCGAGGAGAGCGAGAAAGACAGAGAGAGAGACAGAAAAAGGAAAATATACCCAACACACAAAGCCTTAAAGGAAGAAGAAAAGGAAAAGTTTCACTCTGAGAGGGGAAGGCTGAGAGGTGGAGATGTACTCCTAGGGGAGCGGAGGGGAGAAGGCACGGGGGCTTTTTGATCCCCCCCCCCTTTTTCGCTTTTTAGCCTTTGTTTGGTTTCCTCCCTGCGAGCAGCAAACCCGGGCGAGAAGGCGGCGGAGGAAAAATACATGTACGGCTAAATATTTCTCTTTTTTTTTTGGAAAAAAAAGAAAAGAAAAAAAAAAGAAAAGAAAAGCGATTTAAAAAAAAAGGCGAAGCGAGAGCCGGCGACTGCAAAGAGCGCGCCGCGGAGCGGAGGCAGGCAGGACGGCCGGCGGACGGGCGGAGGAGAGCGCGCCGCGGAGCGCTAGCAGGTGAACCCCGCGCCCCGGCGCCCCGGCGAGGCTGGGAAGGCGGCGGCGGCGGCGGCGGCGGCGCGGGCGGCGGCCCCGGCAGCGGCCCCGGCAGCGCCGGGCAAGGGCGCTCGCGGCGGGCGCCCGGCAGCCGGCGGCGGCGGCGCGGCGGCGGCGGCGCGGCGGGGGCGAGCGGCGGGCGGCGGGCGCGGGATGGCCGCAGCCACCTCTAACCCCTACCTCCCCGGCAACGGCATCCTGGCGGCCGGCTCCATCGTCCACGCGGACTCGGGCGGCGGCGGCGGCGGCGGCGGCGGCGGCATGCAGCCGGGCAGCGTGGCCGTCACCTCGGTGGCGGGCGGCTACCGCGGCGACCCGGCGGCCAAGATGGTCCAGAGCGACTTCATGCCGGGCGCCATGGCCGCCAGCAACGGCGGCCATATGCTGAGCCATGCCCACCAGTGGGTGACAGCCCTGCCCCACGCCGCCGCCGCCGCCGCCGCCGCCGCCGCCGCCGCCGCCGAAGCGGGCTCGCCCTGGTCCGGCAGCCCCGTGGGCATGACGGGCAGCCCCCAGCAGCCGCCGCCGCCGCCCGACGTCAAGGGCAGCGGCGGGCGCGACGACCTGCACTCGGGCGCGGCGCTGCACCACCGGCCGCCCCACCTGGGCCCCCCGCACCAGGGGCACCCGGCGGCCTGGGGGGCGGCGGCGGCCGCCCACCTGCCCTCCATGGCCGGCGGGCAGCAGCAGCAGCAGTCGCTCCTCTACTCGCAGCCCGGGGGCTTCACGGTGAACGGCATGCTGAGCCCCCCCCCCGGCGGGCAGAGCCTGGTGCACCCGGGGCTGGTGCGCGGCGAGACGCCGGAGCTGGGCGAGCACCCCGGGCACCACCACCACCACCACCACCAGCACCCCGGGCACCACCCGCCGCACCACGGCGGCGTCAACAGCCACGACCCGCACTCGGACGAGGACACGCCGACCTCCGACGACCTGGAGCAGTTCGCCAAGCAGTTCAAGCAGCGGCGGATTAAGCTGGGCTTCACCCAGGCCGACGTGGGGCTGGCGCTGGGCACCCTCTACGGCAACGTCTTCTCGCAGACCACCATCTGCCGTTTCGAGGCCCTGCAGCTCAGCTTCAAGAACATGTGCAAGCTGAAGCCTTTGTTGAACAAGTGGCTGGAGGAAGCCGACTCCTCCAC
Organism: Falco rusticolus; assembly: GCF_015220075.1. NCBI lineage: Eukaryota > Metazoa > Chordata > Aves > Falconiformes > Falconidae > Falco > Falco rusticolus. The sequence continues at coordinate 67,476,882 of NC_051188.1, read as the reverse complement.
GGGCAGCCCCACCAGCATCGACAAGATCGCCGCCCAGGGCAGGAAGAGGAAGAAGCGGACCTCCATCGAGGTGAGTGTCAAGGGGGCCTTGGAGAGCCACTTTCTGAAATGCCCCAAGCCCTCCGCCCAGGAGATTACGAACCTAGCGGACAGCCTGCAGCTGGAGAAGGAGGTGGTCAGGGTTTGGTTTTGCAATCGGAGGCAGAAAGAGAAACGGATGACCCCCCCGGGGATCCAGCAGCAGACCCCCGACGATGTCTACTCCCAGGTCGGCACCGTCAACTCCGACACGCCACCCCCTCACCACGGACTGCAGACCAGCGTGCAGTGAGGGGCACCGCGGCCGGGCCGGGGGGCGCGGGGGCAGCGCGGGCCGGGCCGGGCCGGGCACCGCCGCCTGCACCGCCACCGCCGCCGGCACCGCCACCGCCGCCGGCACCGGCACCGCCGCGCACAGCCGCACGCTCACACCGACACACTCACACGCACGCACGCACACACACACACATACACACACGCGCGCGCACACACACACGATCCAGGCTCGTTCAGACTGCTTGTGTTTATATATATATGGATATATGCGTGCATCTATATATATATAAGATCGATACCAATAGGGAGCGGTGGAGAAGGTCGATCCGAGCGAGTGCGTTCAGACCGTGTTGGGAAAACGGGGTGGAGATGCGTAATGCACCAAACTGCAGATGTGCTGGGGGGTTGGTTGTGGGGAGAGGGCTTGGGTGGGTGGGCTTGGGCTTTTTTTTTAATTATTATTATTATTATTATTATTTTTATTTTTCACTCTCCAAATTAGCCCCCTCTCGCAGTGAGGAACACCACTGATGTCTGCGCCTCTTCTCTCCCCTCCTCCCCCCCTCCCTGCACTCTCCCCCCTATCCCCAAAAGGGCTCTCTTCTATGAATCACAGAAACTTTTTTTTCTCCTTTCTCTCTCCCTCTTTTTTTCCCCTCTCCTCTTTTCTTTCTTTTTCTTTTCTTTCTTTATTTTTTTTTTTATGGGAGCAATCCAAAAAAGGGAAGCAGAAGCAAAATAATCCTGTTAATCAGAGGGTGCCTGCTGCATTCCAGCACCCTGTTTTTCTTGGCCAAACCATAGAATTTTGGTGCAAGGCAGACATCCACTCTAAAAACATATATATCTATATTCTGCAAAATGAAAGGGGCCACTTTTTCCAGGAAAAAAAAATATGCACACAGCACTAAAAACAAGCAGACTGCATAGGGAAGCAAATACATATATATATATTTATCTATATATATAGGTATAGCTATAGAACAAAAATATGGAAATAAATGCCCGCACGCCGAAAAACTGACCCTGAGGAGGAAGGGGGGAGGGACAGACGCCGGGGGGGAGGGTGGGAGAAGGAGAGGTTGTTGGTCCCTAAAGTTCAAGCTCTGTAGAAGGACTTTGCATGAATTAAGGGAACCAGCGAGAGAAAGGGAAATAATTTAGGGCTGTCAAAGTCCTGCTCCTGACGGCTGCCAATCATCATGGAAGAGTCATTAAAAAAAATCCACTGCTAATATTTTTTTTATTAATATTTTTATTTTTTATTTCTGGACTGATTCAGATAAAGGGATTTAGAAGGACTGAGCATCTGCAGCTGCACTTATCTGAACTTCTCCTCTCCTAAATCCGTTGCCAACTTTGATTGAATGGGTGCTGTGGATGTGATTATATAATACTGCCATTTCCAAGCAGTGTTTTTGGTAGGTTTTAATAAACAGACTTTTCAAAAAGACGGCAATATAGAATTGTTAGATCCGTTGTTGATCTAAAAAAAAAAATTTGCTTTATATTTTCATTAAATGACTTCTTTTAATATTTTATTCAGAATACCTATGAACTGCTGCAAAACGGTAATTTATTTTTTCCCCAGATCTTGTATTACGTGTTTTTTTCAGACGAGCACAAATCAAAATGAAATGAAAATATGGACAGTTGTTAGGTAATAAGGGTATCTTTTGATGTGATAATTTGATTGTAATTTAATTTGAGTAGTGATTCCGTAAGAGCTGATTGAGAAAATAAATTTGTTAGAATGAAATAGTCTGTGTCTGATGCATAAACACTGTGTCAAAAAAAAAAAAAAAAAAGTTCTCTGAAGGGAAATACTGCAAATGCTGAAGTGGGAGAAATGCGGGAGGTCGGAGCTGCTGGCTACTGCGCGCCCCCCTCGCTCCCCGGCAGCGCGTCCCTGCCGGGGGCTGCGCGGCGCAGGGCTCGCCCCCTGCCCAGCCCGCCGCCCGGCCGCTGCCCGCGGCCCCGTCCCTCAGCCCGGGGACCCTGTGCCGTGGGGAAGGCGGGCGAGAGGTCGCCAAAGGCCGCCTTCTCCCGGGAGGGGCTGTACCGGTTCGGTTTGGGCTCGCCCTGCGGTGCGGGCGATGCCTGAGCCTGGCCCCTGGCCGCCAGCGGCCGACGCTGAGGGCAGGGGTGTTCCCAAAAGTTCGGTCTGGTCTGCTCTCTTTGCAAACTGGGGCTTGGGGCGGGGGGTGGGGGGAGAAAGGAAGCTAAGCTATGATTTATTTTGACGCATTTTATGTCTGTATAAATATTTGTATTTAATTTATCTTTATAAATTAAGGAGAAGGTACTTCCCCCTCCCCCCCAGAAAAGGATATATAGAATAATATCTTCAGCATCCTCCGTGAGGTCCGCCTAGTTCACCATTTCTGTTGTTGCTGTTGCTGTTGTTGTTGTTGTTGTTTTAGGGGGGTTTCTATGGGGTGTGAAGTGGTGTAGTCTAGTTTTCTCCTCCACTCTGCCATAGCGCTGCCATACCTTCTTTGCAAGCACACGCGTGCGTTAGTAGGGTTGGAGATGCCGATGGACGCACTGGCTGGTCTGTCATATTTATCCGCTGTAATTTATTGCAATAAGGGACAAGTGAATGACCGTTTCAACTCTTTTCATTTTGAAGTGGGGAGGTTGTGGGAATTAGAGAGCTGCATCTAACGCCTCCACCCGCCCCCACTGATAGCCTACCGGAGAATAAGGTTTTCTTTTTATGATCCATCTTGTCCCTGAGACCTTCCTCACCTTCATCTCCCTCCCCCCGTCCGCACCCCCCTCCCCCCCCGTCCGCCTTCCCCGGCCTTGCTTCTTTACGTGCTATTGAGGCAGGGGTTAAACCCCCAGAAAACTGCTGTAGGGACAACAAACATTTCTTCCTTTCAGATAGGCCTTGTGTCAGTCCATAAATTAAAGCCAACCTGAGAGCCGTGCACCGGGATGCATTATTTTAACACCAGCTCGTAGTAAATATCACTGTCGGTTTGATTTGTGAAATCCGAAAGGCCCGACTGGCACAGAGGAAAGGGGGTGGGGGGGTGGGGGGGGGGCGGGGGGTGGGGGGGGAACCAACAAAGAGAAAGAAAACCCGAAAGGGTAAAGGACGCTCTTTCTTTTGTTCGTTTTAGCAAAAGCTCCCGGGTAATTCCGCGGCTCGGGAGGGAAAGGCCGGGCGCGGGAGGCGGGCGGGCAGCGCCGGGTGCCGGGCACCGCCAGCGCGGGCGGTGGGCTCCTGCCGCTCAAGGTGAAGGGGAGCGGCTGGTCAGGCACGGAGAGGGTCTGTTTAAATTTCGGAGCGGTATTTGGTTACTCTATTTGGATGGCAACAAAGAGCCAACGTGAGGCTCCGCACGGGTTTCTGTTAACAGGCAACCTTCTGCGGGCTGCTGCGTGAGAAAAGCTGGGGCTTAGGCCGGGCGAGTCGCGTTTGCTCGGAGGGACTGGCAAAATGTGCCCCGTGTGCCCGTGCCGCGGGCTTGTCATGCACAAAAAGTGAGGCCATGGGCGCTCCCCCCACTCCCCCCCACCCCCACCCCCGCCCCCAAGAAACTGAATCCTTTGAATGTATTTAGGAATTTCAGGGTTGCGAGTCTATGAGATAACGAGAGGTAGATAATAACTGAGAGGGTTTGCGCTAAGGGTTATATTGTTACACGTGTAAATAATGAAAATATTGTTATATATCGCCAGATCTCTTAATGAATTTAGTAATTGTATTCATTTATAATATCAGTGTTCTGTGCTTGGTAACTGAGTCGGCATCATTTTCTTTACTCCCTCCCCCCCCCCCTTTTTTTTTTTTATTTCCTGCCTAAAGGAAAGCCAAATGTTTTACAAAGTTATGTTTGATCAGTCTGGGTAATCCTGAGATGTGATTATTTATAGTTTACATTTTCATATCCTGCGGTCCTCTACTACGCCCCAGTCTTCTCACTTGCATCCCATCCTTCCCCCGTCGAGTCTGTACACAATAAATCATTTTCAGGTGTATTTAAAATAGTCATCTCACTGCTGTTGATCCGCATATTTTCCGGAATTTAGCAAAGAGCTCTACCTTGGTTTGAAAACGCAGCGGCTCCTATGGGAAAGTGATCTTTACAGAATCCTTATGCTTTAATGTAGTGACTCGTGTTTGCACATTACAATGCTCATAACTTGTTTTGTATGAATGGTTTTAAATGGAACGTTTAGAGAATAATCGGTTCTAATATGAAATGCAGTATATACTATTGATAATTTTATCAATAAGTGTAATATTTTAAATAATTTTAACAATTAATTTTGTTTTTTTAAATTATATATTTGTAAAATATTTATCCTGTTGAAAGCAACAATATATTGTTGTATTTATTCGTTTATTTTTGTAATAAATGATCAACACCTTCAAGCTACGGCAAAATCGATACTTCTATATATTTATCCAGGGATACCTTCCTGAGGCGCAGAGATGCTTGTTCCGATTTGCGCGAGAGTGTAAAGACTGCCTCTGTAACTGGCAGGCTGCAGGGCCGAACTGTAGGCGTGAGCTTCTTCGCCACATGTACTTTAGTTTGCTTAAGTTCCAGGGTAATTAATCAAACTTTAAAAGGGACGCAACAAGTCCCGGCCTCGGAGGCGGGCGCGGAGCGAGCGCTTTAGGACAGGGACCGACCTTGCTAAGGCCGGGGATGGCGAGGAGCTCGGTCGCCTGTGGCGAGACGGATGGATGGAGCGAGCGGAGGAGAGGCAGGGAGGTGATTGCCCCAGCGGTATTTTCAGTTGCAGTTTGGAATAATGGAGCGGGCGCAGCCTTCAATAGGCGGCGGGAGAGAGGGGAGAGAAAGGCAGCCAGCGACCCCGCGGTATCAATGACACAGCAGTAGGGAGCTTTTTTGGCTGAGAGGCTTTGGCGAGACAAAAAGCTGAGGAGCGAAGGCCGAGCGGGGGAAGGCTCGCCTCCGATCCCGTCCTGCCCGACGCCAAAGGAGCAGCCAGGGCCGCGGGGGCGCCCGCGGGGCCGCGCCGTCGGGGCCGCGCCGGGACCCGGCCCTGCCCCCCCACCCCCCCACCCCCGCCCTCTCCGGGGCCGGCTGCGGCGGGGCGCGGGGAAACGGGGCCGCGCCGCCCTCCCCCACGCGTGGAAGGCCGGTCCCGGGCCGCGCCGACGGGGCGGCCGCCGGTGCCCGGCAGCGCTCCCTCCCCGGCGGGGCGGCCCGAGAGGCGGAGCGGCCCGGGAGGGGCGGCCGGGCCGCTGCTCCCGGCGGGCGGCGGGGCGGCCCGGGGCGGCGGGCGGCCCGGGGGAGGCGGCGGGCGGTCCGGCGGGCGGCGCGGTGCCGCGGCGGCAGCTGCTGCGGGTCCCACAAGTTGTTTTCCTCGTGGCGACCATTCAGCAAAACGCAGGATCCTTTCTCCAAGATTTAAATTTCGCGGATGAATTACCATACAGCGGTTGCTTAGCAACTAAATTCAAGCCGGGCTAAGAATATGCAAGCTTTTTGTATTCTCATTAATAAAAATGCCACTCTGACACAGCAACCTGACTTTGGATCACTGCAACTTCTGTAAAAGCCATAGGAGAATACAAACCGGCTCCTCCATTTAATTACAGATCAGAGTGGCTTGAAATGTGATGTTTTGTTAATCTATCTTCCTAAAAGCGATGTAAAAAATAACGGCTTTTCAAGAGCAGTGGAAACTACTATTTTAATGGAGCTGTCTCCTGGTGCTACTGATGGCTGTAAAGCGAAACCTTTTTTTTTTTTTTTTTTGAGTCACACTTTCAAGTAGCATCCCCCCTTCTGCGTTGAGTTTCCTGAAATAAAATAAAAAAAAAAAAAACAAAACAAAACCAAAACCAACATTGAGACATTTGGAGCCACAGGGAGAAAAAAAAGTAAATAAATAAGCTGCAGCCGACCGGCGCGTTGGAGAGGCGAGCATCGCTCAGAAAAGGGAAGGGGGGGATTAAAAATGTCAGGGTGCAGCCCCAGCCAGGCACAGCCCCACGACCCGGGGTGCAGCCTGCCCTTGCTCTGCAGCGGGAGCCTCGGCTGCCGAAATGGTTCCCTTTGGCAAAACATGCGTGGGTATTCCGGGGGGGGGAGGGCAGGAGAAAAGCCTTCAGGGACACCTTGTTGAATGTTTCTCTCCATAATTTATTTCCCCTTCTGCTAACATTTACTTTATATTGCTCTTAGATCGGTGGAGATAAGATGTTGGTGTTAGATTCTGGCATCATGCACCCCATCTCGTATATATGGGAGAATGACCTCATCAGAGGAGGACTGTGTGTATAGATAGGATTATTTAAACATAGACTAGACACCTACATATAAATCTATATATAAAGATGTGTGTATATGATATAGAGATATATATATAAGTGTGTGTATATGCCTCCAGCAGTACCAAAAAACTTCGCTGCCAGCTCCGGAGCCTGCAGGCAGGCTGGCTTCCCCTGCAGCCTGCGGCGGGAGGCGGCCCCGTACCGCGGGGCAGCGGGCGGTGGGGCAGGGCCGCAGCGGGCGGTGGGGTGCCCCGGGCAGGGCCGCAGCCCAGCGCAGGGCGCTGCCAGGCAGGGCCGGGGGCCGGGCCGCCCCCCCCCGCGCCCGCCATTGTGTGAGGGCCGCTGCCGCGGGAGGGGCTGCCCTCGGGGCACCGGGCACCGGGCACGGGGGCCGCTGGCTGCTTTCGCTGGTGGCTGAGGGTTTGGTCGTGGTGCCTTTGTAGCAACGAAGGGTTAAATCCAAACCTTCTGCTGCCTTCTCCCCCTTTTTATCTTTTTTTTTTTTTTTTTTTGGACCCCTGGAAAGTGCTAACATTGAGCCTGAATTGTACAAACCCCAACCCACGTTAAAAGTTCAGGCGTGGGGGGTGGTGGTGTGTTTCCCATGGGGTTTGTCTGCAGGAGAAGGGGAACTTGGAGGTCCATCGGAGCTGTGTGCAGGTCACTGAGGAATCAGGGGTTCCCCCCTCCTTCCCCCCGCCTTTTAAGGTTTTATTTTCTTTCAGGGGGAGGATGGCTTGAAGGGGGGCGGTCGAGGGGAGTAGGCGTTTTCCAAACGTGAGTTTGAGAAGGAGGGAGCTCGCTCTCTCAGCAGGATTTAGTTCCTACACACTTTAAAATGTAGAATGTAGAACGGCAGACAAAAAAAAAACAAACCAAAAAACATCCCATATAACAAATACCAAGGGAAGAAAGGCAGTGAAGTGAGAACCTGTGAAGACTAGAGTCCCCCTGAAACTCAGGCTCATGCATAGCTTTAGCAGAGTGTTTTGCTTCTCTCCCCAACGGTTATAGGATGAGTATCACAAGGCTACAGCATAAATAATCACATTCCCTTCCATTTTGCATCTCTCTCTCTAACAGAGTTGAGATTAAAAGCCAAAATCCAAGCACAGCCCTTACAGAGTGGTTGAATTGTGCCAGTACATATGTTTCCCACTCACGTGTTGAAAACTGTACCTTCAAACATAGGCTTGTTTCTGATAGCTTGCATTTCTTCAAGTACAAGGGAAAAAAAGCTAAACAGAACTTTTCTGAATTGTTCCTATTGCGCACATCAGTGGGGTGAAAAGACAGCATTACATCAGCTCGGTACCTTCAACGCAAACAGGGAAGGTTTAGCAAGACAAGCTCACGGGCATACCGCAATAGAGATCTTTATTTTAGACTTGGGATGGTTCGAACCAATTCAACACCAGTACTGAGTACCACAAAATATTTGGTTTGGGAACAAACTTCCCTCCGGAGTAGTGTGAAGTGGATTGCTGCTCCTCGATGCCAGATGCCTGGTCACCCCAAACATCCCCTTGCTGCCTTCCTTGCAAGGCGCATGATACAGAGGAGACTTTCTACCCACAGGGACGGTACTTTCAGGTCAGACTGCTGTGCCATGCCTTCCAAAGTCCAGGCATGGGGTCCCAGCAGAATTATTTCTTCCTTGGAAGAAGCCTAAGATGAGAAGGGGGAAATGGATTAGAAAGGGGAAACCAGCCGGGGACTGTTATACTGTTGCTGGTGGTAGGCCTGCTCTTAAACACAATGTCAAGGCGCTGAGATATGCGTGTGAAATGACAAAGACAGATGCTATTTCTTCCTGAGGTCCACGTTGAGTGGAGAAAGCCAAAGGGTTGTTCACCGTCTCGCGTTCAGGGCCATTCTTTCAAATTGAAATGAATTGATTTAAAAAAGCAGGGACTGCCTAATGGGGAACCGCATGGCTGCTATATTTATGTGCATCAAACCGAAATTTAAACAACTTGAGGCAGTGTGGGCTGTGTAAATGTTTTATATATAGTAACCTTTTTGTTATTAGTTTTGGAAATGGTTGGTGTTACTTCCCTGCCAGCGCTCCATAGAGCTGACTATACAGCATTCAGTCCACGCTACAGTCAAGCAGGAGCTGTTTGCTCAACAACTCCAGGCTCTATTTCCAACTGGAGTACTAACATACACCCGGAGGTGATTGCATAAACCCAGGTAGCCCAATGTATGTAGACCATTTCACCGAGCAGGCTGCTAAAATACAAGAAGCAAGCGCGTGGCTGTAGGGCAGGTGTGGGCTGGAGGGTCTTCTGAAAGGGTTGGTTTGGTGGTTTGGATTCTTTTCCCCCTCTGTGTGAGTGCTTGTGAAAGCCAGAGAGGACAGGGACATCCTCTGAACCTAACTTTGGTCTCATCTCTCCACCTTCCCACCAAGTTTGAGACATTGTGAATATTTACCAAGTACAAAAGAAATGAGAAGTGCTGGGTATTGATCATTATTATATCCCTTCCCTGACAGAAAATAGGCCTAGGATAGCAGAGCTGAAACTAATCTTTCTAAAGGGGGGAGGGGGGGAGGGGGGGCGTTGGGGGGGATGGCGGGAGTGGGTTAGTGAAGAATTGTGCTGGAATAACATACATTTCTTTCCTCTTCTGGAGCTCTCATTCAAAACAGGGGCCCATCTGCCTGAGTGGGACACTTCTCACCAAAAACTAATAGATATTTGTTCCAGAGTCCACATTAAAGCCACAGACCAAATGTAAGGTGCAAAGCTCTTCATTTGTTTCTCTCTCTGTCACACACATGCATTCCCACACATGCAAACACACACTCCCTTCTCTTCCTAAAATAATAAAATAACCGCTCCCCAGTTCTGCTGCCTTCTCTATTTTATGCAGGTCCATACTCAAATGTGTACCAAAATTCTTAACTCAGTTTGCTAAAATCGCCTAGATTGTCGAGGAAATTAAACTAAACAAGGAGCTGTGTGAAATGTTGAACTTTAAATACCATCCGCTACCTCGAGAAGAAGAAAATGAGTCAATAAACGCTCAGGTTTCTGCTACTTTTAGATTATCGTAATTAAAAGAACTATTTTGTTAGATTTTTTCCTTTTTTTTTTCTTTTCTTTTCTTTTTTTTTCTTTAGCATGGTAAGAATTCCCTCATGCTCTAGTAGTGGGTATTTGAAAATAATGCTCTTTCCCTTCTGATTTTGTACTGAAGGACAGGGTTACAGTGTCTCCCCTAGGTGTTAATGATGGATATATGGACGTGTTTAATCTTGTGAATGGTATGTATATTTCTGTGAATACCAGGAGAGATGACGATACCATTCTCAGTAGCCCAGAAGAGGCATGTTTTACCTGAAGTACTGGGCTTGGGCTGGATGCTGCTGTTGTCCTGGGTTTTGGTTTTGGTTTTTAATTGTCCTGCCTACTCTCTCAAGTCAATATTAATGCCGTACAGCACGGCTGAGGCCAGGGCTGAGTGAGCCCCGTCATTAACAATAGCATAAACAAAGGAAGGGGACCAGTTACCTTGACATTAGGTGCCCGCTTTGTTCCCGAGCCTCCAACTGCATCCTGAAGCCCATACAGGGAAGTATTGCCTACGGGAATGAATAATCCACTCCACCTATTGTCCCAATCCCCTGGAAAACAAAACAACACAACCAAAACAAAGATGACAACACACCCCCGCCCCGCGTGGAGTCTGCGAATGGTTTCATCCCCTCCTGCCTTTCCCTGCACTTCTGGCCACTCTGGTCGCCGACCCGCTCCCCCACAAGTGCTGCCCGCTGCAGCCCGCGGGCGCTTCCCGGCTGGCGCAAGCACCCCCAGCCCTTTGTCGCCCAGTTTTCAGAGGGAAGGGGCTGGAGAACCACCCCCACCGCTCTGGGAGGGCGAGAGGCGGGGAGCGGGGGGCTGCGCGCTCCTGTGCCTCCGCAGCCCGGCAGGATCCTTCACGCGGCCGGGCCGTACCCGGGGGGCGCCGCGTTAGACGGGGCGGCCCGGCGGGGTGAGCTGCCCTCCGGCCGCCCAAGCCGTGTCCGCCCCGCTCCCCGGCCTGTCAGCAAGCAGAAGGGATGCACCCCCTCTCGGTGGCATGGCCTGGCCCAGGGGCAGCGCGACATGCCCACGCACAGCCGTGGGGATGCGAGGGAGGTGGGGGGCGAGCGACTCTGTGTGTGGACCTCCATTGTCCTTCCAGCTTCGCCCCCCCCGGGGCGGTTTTCGGGGCCCACTCGGCACTGCCCTCCCTGCTTGCACACGACCTGGTAGACCCCGCTCCGTAGCCCCCCGTATGTGGCAGAAACGCCCGGAGCAGCCCCCCTGCTCATGCCCAGCCGCAGGAGCCTGTGTGGAATGGGAACGGCTCCTTCCTCTGCCGAAATAACTAAGCTCCCCACATCCAGTTTTGTCTTCCCCTTCTCCTACAGCCCCATGCGGGCCATCGGGGCAGAGGGATGGATAGCAGCTCCCCCAAAGTTTTCGGGAGGCCGGTTTGTCCCGGTCCTTCCCCGCACGGAGGGGGGGTGCCAGGCCAGGCCACGGCAGCGCTGCCGTGGGGTTTCCCCCCGCGCCGGCCCCGCTCCAGGGGCAGCTTTTGTTCCCGCTGTGCTCGGAGGGGAGCAAGTTCTAGCCCCGGGAACCTCGCGCCTTCACCTGGCTCTCCGGGAGCAGATGAAGGGGACCTGGTGGCGTAGCCCGAGGTAGAAGAAGGCCTTAGGAGACAGATGCATCGATCCCAGATGCAGCCAAATCCATCCTTGCGACGTGGGTGTGTGTGGGGATACAGGGAGTAGCCAAGGAGGCCGTTTGAACCTCGAGTCCTGGCTTCAAAGGTTAACAGCTCCCTCGTCAAACGTTGCCAAACGCTACCTCTACGGGGCTGAAGAGAGGGGAGAAGGGGAGGAAAAAAAAGAACATCAACATTACTGCAAATTTCAAAGCGCTGAAAATAGCTCTAAGAAATCCCGAGGATCCACCACCGCTTCTTTTTACCCGGGACATAGACGTTAGGCGAAGTATTTCCTCGGAGGTGCTTGTGAGCAAGGCCAGCGGGAGCCGCGCCTGCCTTTGGGGGCGAGCCGGTCGGCGGGGAGGGGGGCTGTGGGTCGGGGCCGCGGGCTGCCGCCCCCCCCTCACGCACCTGCAACTTTTGGCTGCGCTGGGGACCCCCCCAGGGCTGTGCCGGGAGCAAACCCCCTGCCAAATTGCCCCCCGCCCGCCCCCGCGGCGCGCCCGGGCCGTGCTCCCGCTGGGAGCCGCGGCTGCCGGGCAGGGGCTGGCCCCGGCAGCCCTTTATGCACAGCGGTCAGCAGCCGGGTTGTGGGTTTGCAGCTGCATGCAAATAAATCCCCGGCAATAATCTAATGCGGGTTTGCAGCCCCAACGACAAAGTTCCACCACAAACGCAAGTGCATTTTTTTTTTGTTTTGACCACCGAGGTCCAGCAACCAAGGGAAGCAAATAAAAATGGGGGGGGGGGGGGGGGGGAGTTGGTTAACACTCATGTTTCAACAAACGCAGCCTGCTTTTGTGATACACGAAAGCCAAGGATTTGTTTCCTGCACCTCTGCGAGAACACCAGCACCTGCCCCAGCTGGAGACAACGATTCCACGCGAGATGAGCAGCAACGAGGTGTCCTACCTACCCGGCCGCCCGCTGCTGCCTTATTTGTTCTGTTCCCACGTGGAAAATGCATCTTTTCCCTCAATTTTCATTGAATTACAGCTATATTCGATACGGGACGTGGCGGGTGGGGGTGGGGTGAGAATAAATTTATACACTAGCTTCTCTTGCAGGTGAAAGTTTTTTTGTTTGTTTTACTGCTCTCCAAGAAAGGTCTGTTTGCACGTATAGGGGAAGGTTGTTTGGTTTTTTGCTTGCCCGTCTTAAGCAAAAGCTGAGCAGAGTCAATGGGATGAAGAAGGAAAAACCCAAAACAACAACATGTAAAAGAGGGTGAATCTTTGAGAAAGAGCCCTCTTTCTCAGTGGAGTGGTAGAAGAAAAAAATCAAACCACAAAAAAATCCCAGCAGCCCAATTCCAGAGAGGATGGGAGGGGGTACAATTTCCCAATTGCCATTCTGCGGACTGCCATAAAAGAAAAAAAAATCTCATTGAGGGCTGGGACAAGTGGGGGGGGGGGAGTTTTACTTTTGCGAAGTGTAAGTCTCTAACGACAATCAGTCCTTCGTGACACCTGATGCCCCCCCGGGCAGGCTTGCCCCCCGGGGCCCCCGAGGCAGGCAGGGCGCGGGTGCGGCGCCCAGCCTGGGGCGGCGGTGGGTGAGTGGGGGTGGGCGCCAGCTCTCCCCAGCGCAACCCGCCGCTCTCCAACTCTCCCGCCCCTAACTTTGGGAGGGGGGGCGTTATTAGTGTGGAAAAGCCCGTTTCCCTGGCAAAAGAGGGGCAGCTGGGCGTCCAGCCTCCCCACCGCCATCTCCCCTCCGGGCGTGCGGGCAGCCGGTGCGCGGCCCCCGGCCCCGCCGGCTCGACCCCGGCTTCGCCCGGCCCACCTGAGCCAGGGCCAGCTCTGCTTTCGCGTTTCATCCCTCGGGGAGGGGATGCGTCCCCGCAGCCGCCTTGCCGGGCACAGACGGGCCGCCCTGCGACCAGCTGGCGACCGGCGGCCCTCGCCCCCGCCCCGGCACGTCGCCCCGGGGGCTTTCCCAGACTTGGCCCAGCTCTCCCAGCTCCTCTGTCCGGCCTTGCCTTTCCCCGCTCTCCCCGCCGCCGCCCGGCTGAGTGCGGCGCCCCCAGCACCCAGGTCCCGCCGGCGGCGGGGCTGCCGGGGAGCGGCAGGGCAGGGGGTGACCATCCCCTCGGTGTCTCGCCTGCCTGCCCGCCCGCCCCTGCGTTGCCTGCCCTCGGCCCTTGCGGCCGCCCCTCGTCCCCCCGCCCCCTGGCACGCACAGAGCCCGGCCCAGCTGCCGCTCGTCCCCTCGGGGGGCTTTTTTTCTTCTTTGCCCCCACTCCCCTCTCCCCGAGGCCTCCTGGGCGCGGGCTGCAGCCGGGCCCTCCGGAGGGGGCTCAGCCTCCGCAGGGCACCCCTCAGCCTCGCTGCCCACCCGTGCCTCCTTGTCTCCGCCGCCAACACAAAAGCCCCGGACCAAAGCGGTCAAGCAAAGGCGGCACAGCAAAGCTCACGCCCGCTGCCCCCTCCACAATGCGAACTCCAGAGGGAAATCTCCCTCCTAAGCCCGGCAGTCCCTTACTTAACCTTTGCAGCTTTCCGCAGGGTAAAGCGGAGTTTGTCACCCAGGTTGCCCCTCGCACCTCTGTGCGACCTGACGCGGGCACCGGGACAACGTTGCACCGGTTTCTGCAATCCGAAAAGAAACCTCTGGGTGCGGGGGTCGGTGCTGGGGGCCGGGGTGGGGGACCCAGAGTACGCCCGACCCCCCCCGCACCCCATGCACAGCCTCCTCGCCTCTGCCTTTGAAACTGTGTTTAAAACAGCAGCTGAAACACAATTAATTGTAACTGATTAACATGGATTAGTTTGGCCTCCAAAGCACTTTAAGTCAATTCAGCAGCCATAATAATAATTAATTCATTAATAAGTACTATTGGTGCTTCATCACTAACGCCAAGAAAAGTTTCCCTGCGAAGTACAGGTGGCAGGGAGTGTTAAAATGAAAACATTTCCATGCAACTTTTTAACCAGAAGGGAAAGCACTTTGGTTATATTTGGAGACATGTGTCTCACACATTTTCCCCCTTTTTTTTGTAAACTATGTAAGAATAAACATTACAGCTCTGGGCTTTTAATTTCTCCAGATGGAATCATAAAGTACCTAGTAGATTTTTTTTTTTTTTTTAATACTATACAATTGAGGACACATGTCTGCTTTTCCCAGTGAGGACGGAGAAGCGACTTAATTTGAAGGCATAACTACTGAACCACATTTTGAGTAACACACTCGAACAAGTTCACTTTAAAAGGCAGGAAACCGCTAAGAGCACAGCACTGAAAGTTGCTCCTTCCCACTTGAGCTCCAGTGGAAGATCGCCCGTCTGACCTTCACGTACACTTCGCCGTTCCGTACACGTGCAGAAGCATACCGCGTGTAGGTGGCGGGGTGCCTGGCCGTGGGGGGGGGGTGGGGTGGGGGGCTTTCGCAAGGCGGTCGCATCCCCGAGAGGCCCCCCCGCTCGCTGCAGGGTGATGGAGGCTGCCCGGGATCCCACCCCCGGCGCGGCGGCGGAGCCCTCTGATGCGCGGGTGACAAGAGAGGTCTCCTCCCGCGCCCCCCTCCCCCGGCTGAAGCGAGGGAGTCACTCGCCCTCCCGGCGCTCCTCTCCGCTCCTCACACGCACCCTTGCGCGCCCCGCAAAGCGCTCCCGTGGAGGCCGAAAGGAGGGAGGGAGCCCGGCAGCCCGCCGCTCGGCTGCCTCAGGGGTACACGCGTGAGGAGCGGGTCAGGAGCCCCTGGGCTGGGCGGAAAATAATACGGAAATAATAATAAAAAAAGTCCAAGGGCAAGATTTCTTGCTCTAAACTGTGTTTTCTGGGATTTTCGGGTTTTTTTGGGTTTTTTTTTTTTTGTCCCCTTGGTGATGGGAATGAGCAAAATAACCTACCTACTCATCTCCCTAACTAGACTCAGCCTCCCTCCCCTCCCCGTTCCACCCCCCCCCCCCCACCCCCCCCCGGTTCTGACTTACATGTGTTTAGAGCAATGGCAAGAGGCTCCCAACTGGAGCCCTGGCAGAAGGTGCGTTTAAAGTGTGGATGATTTACTCCCCTACAATTCAGGTCCCGCGTGTGAGCCTCCAGCCCCGCGTCAGCTGGGCACTGCAGACAAACAGCGTTAAATATGCATAAGGAACAGTTCGCTTTCTTAAAGGAGAACTTACCCCACCGGAAAGTTCACAGCCCGACGGCAGGCACGGGAGGGGGGGGGCGGGGGTGGCCCTTGCGTCGGGACAGCCCTAACCCCTTCCCATGGTGTTCGCCCACACGCTCAGCAAACAGGGCTGGGGAGAGCCCTTATGCTCGGGACCGGGCGGAGAAGTGATGGCAAGTCGGGCACCGCCTCAGTGAGCTGCGTCTCAGCGGACCGGCGCCTTCACCCCGCAGCGCCGACCCCGTCCCCCCTTCCTCGGCCGGGATGGGCGGGGGGCAGAGCCGCGCTCCCGGGGCAGTCCGGCTCCGGTGGGTCCCCGCGGCAACCACCGACCGGCTGCCCGAGAACTTGCAGGGTCCTGAACGGGGGGAAAACGCGGGACTCGGGGAAGAAAAAAAAAGGAAAAAAAAAAAAAAAAACCCGCAAAAAAGCGGGGCGGGGCGGGGGGGGATTGACGAAACAATCAACCAGCAGAGGCCAGGCAGGCTGTGCAGATTGCCAGCGCAGCTTTTTGAAAAGGAAAAGTAACGCGGAGGAGGGACGGGAACCTGAGCGCGGTTTTCGCCCAGCTCCCCGCTTGGGAACCGGCCGGCGGCCCCCCCGCCCGGGGCAGCATCTTCCCCCGGGAGGAGCACCGGCTCCGCTGGCCCTCGCTCGCCCTCTGCCTTGCCCCGGGGGCCGAGCCCCGCCGGCGCAGGGGTGCGGCCGGTCCCGGGCGCCCCCCGCGGGGAAGGGGTCCCCCGCCATCCCCCGCCGTCCCCCGCCGCGGCGCCCGGGCGCTGCGGGGCTCGCCCTGTTTGCTCCGGTGTGTGTCCCGCCGCACGTGGTTGCAAAGTCTGTAGCGCCACCTAACGGGGGGCGGGGGCCGCGCCGCGCCGCCGGGGGCAGGGCGCAACCGGGGGCAGCGGGGCCAGCGGGCCCTGCCCCGCCGCTCCGGCCCCGCGGGGAGCTGCACCCCCGCCCCGCTCCTCCCGGCACCCTTCCTCCTCCGAAACGCCGAGGCTGGGGGTGAAGGATTTATTTGCTCCCTTTTTTGACCCCTTTTTATTGGCGCCTTTATTGCGTTTCCTCCTTTTTCTTTATTTCTGCTTTTATTTTTCTTTCTTTTTTAAAGCACCCCCTGTCCCAGGCAAAACAGGTATCGACCTCAGGGCGCGCTGATTTCTTTCATGGCAGGTGCCAGGCTGCTGCCCTGACACCCTGCCGGCTCAGCGGCACCACCTGTGGGATGCAGAGGAGTGTGGGGGATGCCCTGGCCCTTGGGAGTGGGGCAGCGGGGCAAGGGGCTGGCGTGGGGATGGCTCTTGGGAGCGAGGAGGCTGGGCCAGAAGGGTTCTCTGCACCAAACCTGCCCAAAAGTTGCTTTGTAACTCAGCCGGAGGGGTCATCCTCCAGGAGCTTTTCCAGCCTCTGCGCTTTTATTTTTTATGTCATCATAGCGGTGAAAAGCTGGTAGAGCTTTTTATTTTGTTTTGTTTTCTTTTTTAGGAGGGGAATAAATCCCAGCAAAGCCAGACAGAGCTGAGGGTGGATGGGAGAATGCTCTCCCAGCCCAGCATGATCGACTCTTTCCCTTTTCTGGGAGGTCAGGGAGGGCCCCAGCCAGCTGCTGTGTCTTCAAAGTGAATAGGGCCCCCGTTTCTGCTGCTTCTTCAGTATCCCAGGAAGCTCTCTGTTCCCAAAACTTTGAGCATATGCTAATTTTAAAGGTTAAATTATGACGCTGCCCTTTTGCCAGGGCACTGCAGCCATGCCTGGGTTGACAGCCAGACTGACACTCATTTTGGGAGGCACTCAACCTGGTCCCCCCAGTTTGTTTAAGGCACCGAGTTGCCCAGATTAGGAGCCTGCTCACCCCAGGCCTGTGGCACGGGCAGCAAAAGGAAACAGAGACTCTCCCGCACATGTCTGGGCTCTTGTAAGATCACAGCCAGTCTCCACTGGTGCCTGCTTCTTCAGCTCTTGCCCCTTCAAAGTACTCAAGTTAGAATGGGAGAATACAGGCATTTCTGCTGAACCAGGATAGAGGTTTGTCATTAGGTTTGAAGTTTACTTTCATTCTGCTTCTGAATTTCTGTTATGTCTTCAATTACACATACCAATTTCTCTGTGTTTACGTAGGTCTTCTGTACACGCATGTTGGCAGGGAGTCCCAAAGAAGCACAGAAAACTTTCTGTCCGTACCTCAAGTCATAAAACGGTAGTGTAGCCTTTGGCTAGCAACAACTGTATTTGCATCAGCCACTCAAACTGTATTTATTTTTCGGTCCAGGTTGTCCGGTGCTGTTGGATATGATTTCTGTGTGTGGCAAATCCTGTGTGACTCAGATGGCCAGGTTACATTTGCCAAGGTGATTTTGGCAGATTAGGTACCTGAGTGCCACTGACATCCATTGACTCTGAACTTTACCACTTCCAAGGCATTTAAGGCCCAGCCCAAACAGAGGGTTTAGGCTACAGACTCCTGGGTGAGGTCCTGACTTCCTCCAGACACCAACAGGGAGATAAAAACCTACACGAGAGTTACAAAGTCTAAATCATTTTTGTCATATGTGGCCCTTAGTCTTAAAGCCCATACTAAAATATTTAGGTTCTAACTCCCTCTTTATTTCGTTGTAACATCTGAAACATCTTTGATGGGATCCACACGGCTTGGAAACAGGATTCATCCGTCATTCATCCTAGGTTGCCTACGCCTTCTGAACAGAAGGATGGTTAAACATGTCAAAAAATCTACACCTTGAAATTCAGCTCTGAAGTCCCCTGACAGCCAGAAGCAGACTTTTTAGGTGCTCTTTCCTGCTTTATCGTAGGGAGCAAAAATTTCCCATACATACACACCAGAAGGAATCTGAAGTGCAAGGTGACCAGGACTTTATCCTTTCTGATTGTGCTGCACCACAGGCCACTACAGTGACCAGACAATTAAGTGTCAGTAACAACCGTCTGATCAGTTCTCTGTTGTTTGGTCAAATTTTACCAGGTTTTGCATTTTCAGAGGTGAAAGTGTGATTCGTGATCCCCGTCCCATGTATTCTTCTGACACCTTATGAGCACTAATAATTAAAAATAACACACATTTATTCCAGTATCAAAATAAGGCTTGTAAAAACTAAACTTTGCATGGCAAAAATGAAATAGAGTACTGACGCTGAGCTGGTTTTATAGACAAGAGATTGTAATGTGTGTTATTCACAGACAGGGATAGATTTTCATTTTGGAGTCTAGGAATGCTTATCTTGTTCAGTGATTGAGGAGGGATGGCAATTTCCATCTGTGCTGAAATAAGAATGCATTTTGGGGTGTATGGACAGTAGACAACCTCTGATAGTCAGGCTAGGATGTCTCAGAGTAGGCATGAAAACTCAGACACACTCCAGTTCATTAGCCATCTATGAAGAGTTAGGTTAGAGAGGTTTATGACTAGATCCAGTGAAGGATTTACATGTCTTGAAAATTAGTTGTCTCAGTACTTAAACTTCAAGTGCCTTGCCCCAAGACTGGCATCCCTGATGTTGCATTTGGCAGCAGGGCTCACTATACCGTGAGTGAAGAAGGTATGTACAGATGAATCTTTTGTGCCTTGTCCAAAGCCATACTGTCCAGCAAAGGACAGGAACAGCAGAAAAGCCCAGGCTTGTGGTTACATTAGGAAATGCGAATTACTGGTTTTAACTGAGAGAGTCTTTTAAACCAAGAGAGGAAAAGTTTTTCCTCCACTTTTATGTGAAGAGTGATGGAAGGACAGCTGCCCGATGTCTTTCAGATGGAGGATTCCCCATGCTTGTTCTTCAGTCACCCCACAAGAAGCACGAGTCCGGAAGGCTGGCAGATGGCACATTTTGCTGTCACAACTTCCAACTTGGGAAAGGTCTTCCTGAGATTGGTGAGGGAGACCTACTTTCATCTCTACAGTAGCAGATAATTCATTTGTTACTATCAGGTGGGACATAAAGGTTGTTATTCACCCTAAAACACGACACCTATTTTCTTTTACTATATAATCTAGAGGACCTTGGGGTTTTCTTTATCATTCAAAGAAGTTAAGCTTTGGCTTTGAAATTGCTCCAGTGTTGTCAGTTTTCTTACACTTGGAAGATGAGAACAGCTCCTTGAGCTAACTCAAGGCAATGCATTTCCCAGGTCAGTCCCAGGAGGGCCATAGGCAGCATCAGCTGCAGCAAGTCAACAGTACCTTTCGCTGTGCAACTCATGGCGATTAGACCATCCTACGCTTTTGATCCTGAACTTGCTGAAGTTGTGGCGGAAGGTTTCTGTTCCTCCAAAGTCCTTTTGCTGTGCCATTGGTGAACTATGTGACAGGTCCCTTTGTTTTTTTTGTCTGGGGGGTTAGTTCTCATTCAACTGAAAAAAACTCTGTCAGCGCCAAAGGCTTCTCTCATCGTTCTTCCCTTTCTGGTGTAGAAAGACAAGGGACCAAACGCTTTAGGGTTTTTTCTAGTAAAACAAGGAGCACAAGAATTCCTTTGTACAAAATAGAAGCAGCTTCATCCACGTTAAGGTATGTAATTAAAACTGGAGTAGTTTTCAGAAGTGCCGGGGAATAAGCAGACTCAGTGGGTGCTCAGTCCCTCTGTAATTCGTGATCCCTTCATGTAGATGCCAATGTTTTGACTTGGCTGACTATCTTTAATATTGGGTTTAAAACTTTTGGCCCATGTGTTCTGTTTCCTCAGGGCCCTCTAATCTTTAACTTTTACCATAGAAAAATCTTAATGTTTTCAAGGTTCTACCTTGCTAGCAATATGGTTTGAATCAGATACACTGCACAGAGACTATTTGATTTTAAAAAAGAACAACCTTCTGGTTTTATTTCTGCAGGTATGAATAAAAATCTGAGAGATCCTGTGTTTAGAGGCTGCCTTCACTTGATAGCAGACAGCATGAGCTCTGTGATATGGATCAGTGATACAACATGTTTTCCTTCATTAGAAACACAACCTAGACATTAAAAACAGCCTGCTGAAGAATCATATACATTTACTAATCATGTAATTTCACAATCAAGGGGTTACTATTGCCCCCCATCCCCCTTCCACCCTCTCTGTGTCTGTCCCTGCCCCGTCCCGTCCCCACTTTAGGACTGCTCATTTATGGAGAACATCTGATACCAATAAGTTTATGATACCTATTCCTAAAAGCAATGCCTGCATTTCCAATGCGGCTTTAGCAGTTGAGTTATCAGATTCAGCACTGACTGCAGATGGGGTTTATCTTCACCAGACACATACTGGTTAATGCGTAGGCCAAGTCTGGGCTCCCTCTGTATTCAGTGGAGAAAGACAGAGGGCGATTCATGCCAGCTAACTTAGGCATCTATTAAAGGGAGGGATGAGTCACCTTTGGAAGCTGCCTGCGTCGCTCAGTCGATTATAGCAGGAGGCCAGGCAGCTATCTTAGTTATAGTGTACCTGACCAGATGGCTGCAGTTAGGGTAGATGGATCCTGTCCTACCTCTCTGCAGGCAGTGCAGACAGGAACTAGCTGTGTCCAGCGCTCTCTCAGGACTCAGAACTGGTCGAGATGAGCTGTTGTTACTGAGTGTGAATGTGTTTTGCCCATGACAAACAATATTTCTTGGGGCCTGGTTTATACCGCAGCCAGTGGTAAAATGCTCAGGAAAAATGACCCCAGCCTACAGCTAGCTCATTTGATCAATCTGCTGTGATGTCTACTGAAATGCAGTTTTACTTTGGCACCTCTTTATTTGCCATCCAGGCTGTGCTGCTTCTTTGAGGTGTGAGATCTTCAAGTTTTTTGTCATGACAGGATGAGCTGGACCCTCCCTTTTGTTCCAGCATTTTCTACATAACCGTGTGAGTCTAGGAGCCAGGCATTAAAGCAAATACCAAGCAGCATTAGACTGCTTATAAAAAAACAAACCAAAGACCTTCAAACCCCAACCCAAAACCTGGCAGAAATGAATATAGGAATACCTTTTCATGTGGTTGTACCTCTTTAACCAGGGCTGGCACACACAGCTTGTATAGAGTTAGGTCTATACCATATTAAACTCAAACTTTTTTTCTCATTACCCAGTTAGTGACACCCCATGAACTGGGAGGTACGAAGACAAAAGAGCATCTGTGCTGGGCTGTGGTAGAAGAGATGTACATACCCCCAAAACCTTTTTTTGTGTTTTGCTCCAAGTTTTCATGGGTCAGTTGGAGCCACACGGTGGGGGGATCAACCACCTAGCTCGGGAGATCAGCAGCCTGAGACAGCCTGTAGCACTGGGCTGGAAACAAGCAACTTGCCAGAGCCACAGTGCAAGACCAGGGCTGGACAGGTGAGTCCCAAGAGTAGAACATGACACAGGGAATGGCTGATTAAGAGCGGCAGAAGCATAAGGATAACCAAGTACCAGTTTCTTCGGAAGAACATATCTCAGGGGACCCTGTCCCTTTTGTTAAAAATTTCACTCCAAGGACCTCTCTGGAGAAGCAGCAGAAGTGGATGGAGCCTGTGGACAGAGGATAAAATATCCACCTGCTCAGCTATAACAACTCCATATATATTATCCCAGTGAAGCCAATGGATAATTTCCTATGACCTCTTGCAAGAGGATGCCCAAGCCTTTAGCCCTGCAAGCAGACTTATCTTCAAGCTGGCAAACAGCAACACAGCATACACATGAGATGGTATTAAACAAATGCCCTAGGCCACTTTGTTTTCACTTTTGATGCCTGGCTGGCAGGCAAGTCGTGAGTGGGGATTGTTTTCTGTGTAGGACATAGCCAGCCTGAATATTTCAGATGGTAAAGTTCATCTGAGCAGTCAGACAAGACTGAGAAAAATGTTTTAAATTTTACATGAAGCTCCACGTTATTCCTCTTTCACCATTCAAGCTACTGAATATTGCTCAAACTTGAAATGAAAAGTTTTTTGCAAGATTTGGGTCTTTCTGTTTCAGTTCATGTTTGGCAAACTAGCAAAAGTTTAGAATTGAGAAGCAGCTAAAATATTTATCAAACACCCGAGACCCGCAGTCTTCTCTCATCACACAAATCTCACCTTTTATTCTCTTCCTTGGGTATTCAGCCACAGTTAGGCCCACCAGACTAGAATAGGCTTCTTGGACTTGCAAGACCTCCTCTTATCACAAACACATAGATTTGCTTTCAACGATGTGTCATGTTCAGTCTTACATACCGTTCAGTTCTTGGTGCTCACTCTCCCCCACAGCAAGACTGATGACTAACAGCTAGGAAGCATTTTCTGATTTTGCTGATTTCTTGTTGATAGCTTGTATCTTCTCATTCTCCTTCCCCCCACTCTCTGCAACTTAACCAGCCAAGTTATTCAGGCTTCTTCTGTTTCCTCTTGGTCAAGTTAGCTGTGTTTCTGCACAGTGCTTCCATCTGGAATCAAGCTTTCCTGCCTGTGGGTGCTCAGAGCTGCACATGAAATCCCATCACAAATCAGGTTTTGTGCTAAAGCATTAACACTTTCTGATCTCTGTCTCACTGGATTTTAGTTACCTGCTTTGAAGGCTGAGTCATAGTGTAGCATAGAGTCACCCTGGGTAGTGTGGCCAGGTATTTCTGCTCACTTACAAGCTTGGAGCAACCAGAGGAAATTGTACTATCAGTCCTAACTTTGCATTTAAATTTTTTTTTTTAAATCTTTACCTATTTTCAGGGTCTTGATATGCTTTTCCTTGCATTAACAACACCTCTCAATGCTGCGTCATCAAAAATTTAAAAGTCTGTATCTATGTAATGATAATTCATGAAAACAGTAAACAAGATTGGTCCCAACACTTAGTCTGAAGACCTCTCCTAATTGCTTCTTTCCAAGCTTGTAATGCTCTTTTTTTCAGTAGTGCCTATATGCTATAAACCAGATCCTTATTATACATTCAGTTTTTCTGCAAAGCTCCAGCTAAAAAAATAACATCTTCTGTGCCACTGTGTCAAATGCTGTAGCAAAATGCAAATAGACAGTATCTAGGCTGTTCTCTCTGTGTAGGAAATCATCTTGTCCAAGAAAGCTTAGGAGGACTTTGGTGTGATCTTTCATGTCACATTTTAATCAATTCCCTGTTTAGCACTTGGTCTTTCTTTTAAAAGACATAAGCTAATGTACTAGTACCCCTCCTGAAGTCGTTATGCAGCCAGACTTTCTTTTTTGCCTGTTACACAGATTCCCGAAACTTAGTCACTCAGACCTGTAGAAGCTCCAGGCCTCTTTCATGTTTTAATGCCCAAATTCTACAGTCCATCCAGCTTTACTAATCAATTCCATGAGTTTACCAGACTTTGCCCTTTTGAAATGCAAAGCCTTATTAACAGACTCATTTATCTGTTCCATTTATTTAGGAAGTGTCAGTCCCTGGTCACTTGAGCCAAGGTAATTTTTTGCTGCAGTTGTCAGTTACCAAACCCAAGTCTCAACCAGCATCACTTTTTACTGGTTCTGTGAGAATTTTATTAAGAAATTTGCTGACTGCTACCACTAGAATTTTCTGTATTCTGTCGCAATTAGTGGCATTTGCTCTTTGATCTGTATTTGAGAGGGCAAAAATTTCCCTGTGTGATACAAACACTACAGAACTTGTCTCTCTAATGGCATTACTGCTGACTTTACCCATAACCAGCACTTTCTAAGCACTTCTTTTACCAGCTTTCCCCAAAGTGATTTTAACTGCAACAAATTCTGCTTTTCGCATGTTAGCCCTTCTGCACATCCTTCTTTGCAGTGTTTCGTATCATTAATGTGCAGTTATTTGCCACCACCTTCACCTTTATCTCTGCCT
Source organism: Falco rusticolus (assembly GCF_015220075.1). NCBI lineage: Eukaryota > Metazoa > Chordata > Aves > Falconiformes > Falconidae > Falco > Falco rusticolus. The sequence continues at coordinate 67,452,676 of NC_051188.1, read as the reverse complement.
TTCTGAATAATGCATATGCTTTGAGACCAGTGTTCCAGCCGTGATTGCTATTCTGTTGAGTTACCAGTGCATACCTGTCCTGCCTAGTACCCTGTCAGCTCAGTTCATGCTCTTCCCTTTTTTTGGTACATATATTGTTGTTAAATATTTCTGTACCCCATACCACAGCTTTGTTAAGACCTGCTCCTGACACTCACTGTATTGCCAACTTGGAAGCAGTTCTCATCACAGTTTGAACTTTCTTTTTTCTTATTCCCTGCCATTCTGATCACTGAAATTTCTTTATCCTTTGGCATACCCTCGTGTACCTAGGCTTTCTCCTCTGGTGTTCTACGGGCATGTGGAGATTATTCAAGTCTTTGACTCTGTACCCTTCATTTCTAAGTTCAAAGCTCTGCTTATCAGTTCTGCCAGACTTGCTTCCAGAAGGCTATTTCCACAGTTGCTCAGAGAGAGTCTGTCCTTCAAAAAGGGTCTTCTTTCAGTAAATACATCCCAACGGTCAAACACTGCCAGTCCTTCGGCTATCTGTTGATCTTCCTCAAAGCATTCTTTTTTTGGCCTATTTTTTATTTGCTATAGCATCAAGAAATGCTAGACCCTAGTGCTCTTTTTAAATAAGAAGCAATACTAAAAAAGGAAAATTAAAAAAAATAATAACGGCATCTTCCCCAGATCTCCAGTAACACAGTTCTAAAAGCAAACTCCCACATGCAAGCAGCCGGCTCAGAGAGACAACTGAGATGCAACCAGAACCAGCAGTGAATATTCTGTTCCCCGCTTTCCCCTCCAAGATTTCTTGTATACGCAGAGAGTTTTGCCATTCTTGCTGTGTCAGTCAGAAGCATGAAAACAATTGCCTGTGGACAGAACAATATTAGGGGGGAAAAAAAGTCTTTTTTCTGGTTTATTATTTTGTTCATCAAAACGGTTCCACTGAGGTGGCTCTGTTGGTATTATATTAGTGTAGCTTTGCTGGCAAGCCCTTTCACATGTAGTGAACAAGGTGTAATGGAATAGTAGAGAGCAGGGACGACACTGTCTGTTCTGATTTGAAGGGTGATTCTGTGGGGGTAGCTTTAGGACCACACCACTTTTGGGTAGAAATTAATGCAATGTGAGAAAGGGCATGAACAGACCCTGTAGAATTAAAAAAGGCTGCAGTGGATGCCCTCATGTATGTTCACAGAATGTTCTCAGGAGTCAATGTTTCTGAGCTGTGGGCTCAACACTAGCTCAGCAGCTACTTCTGGCAAACTAACATTTTGATCATGTTAAGCCATAAAAAACCTACCTAGAATATGAATGACTTCATAACAATGGCAAATATGTAAGCAAAACCAGGCTTAAATGTAAGCGAATTTGAAGAAGTAAGGTAGTCACTTGACTTGGGCAGACAAAACGCATCCAAGGTTTTCTTCCCCTCTTCTTTCCTCCCTTCCTTCCTTCCTCCTTCCACACTTTCCTTTTCTCCCTCCCCTCCCCTCCCCTCCCCTCCCCTCCCCTCTCCTCTCCTCTCCTCTCCTCTCCTCTCCTCTCCTCTCCTCTCCTCTCCTCTCCTCTCCTCTCCTCTCCTCTCCTCTCCTCTCCTCTCCTCTCCTCTCCTCTCCTCTCCTCTCCTCTCCTCTCCTCTCCTCTCCTCTCCTCTCCTCTCTCCTCTCCTCTCCTCTCTCCTCTCCTCTTCCTTACAAGGCTCATATTTCTGTGGAATGTGAGATGACGTGGCTGATCTAAACTCACAGTGAAATTTGATTGAATTAAGTGCAAAAATGTATTGGCACTACAAACAGCTTTGTATTGTAATGAATTCAGAACTGATGTGTGAATTAGGAAAAAAACATGGTATTTCTGGAACTGCCAGTTCATTTTTTTTAATGCAACTATTCTTGTTAGTTAAAATATCACTTATAGAGTCAAAACAATGTGATTTCGTAGATGATCAGCATCATAAGCACATACTATGAATATTGAATAAAGTTCTCTGAGGAAACAGCCCCCTTCGTAAAAGAATCTCTAGATTATTCCTCTAGATTTAACAGCGAATTAGATGAAAGAAAGTGCTGGCTACCTATTGAAAACAGAGAATTAGAAGTGTGTAGTTTCTATACCTGGTTCAGTTCCTGATTCACTTAGTGAACTTCAGGCAAGTGATTTCAACCCTTTGTCTCCTTTTCAGTATCTGTACAATTGGGAATATGTTAACATTTGTCTGTCCTCCTGGGCCCGCAGAGGGTTTCTTAAGAAATCCACAACACTCTGATGTAGGTGTATGTCGTGGATTAACCCCAGCTGGCAACTCAGCCCCACACAGCTGCTTGCTCACTCCCCCTCACGTGGAGGGATGGGGACGAGAGTCAGAAAGGAATGTAAAACCCAAGGGTTGAGATAAGAACAATTTAATAGGTAAAGCAAAAGCTGCACATGAAGCAAAGCAAGGAATTCATTCACCGCTTCCCATGGGCAGGCAGGTGTTCGGCCATCGCCAGGGAAGCCGGGCTCCGTCGCATGTAACGGTTACTTGGGAAGACAAATGCCATAATGCCAAATGTCCCCCTCTTCCTTCTTCTTCCCCCAGCTTATATACTCAGCATGACGTCATATAGTATGGAATACCTCTTTGGACAGTTTGGGTCACCTGCCCTGGCTGTGTCCCCTCCCAATTTTCTGTGCCCCCCAGCCCTCTCGCTGGCAGGGCCCAAGAAACTGAAAAGTCCTCGATTTTGTATAAACATCACCCGGCAACAACTAAACACATCAGTGTGCTATCAACACTGTTCTCACACCAACTCCAAACCACAGCACTGCACCAGCTACTAAGAAGAAAATTAACTCCATCCCAGCTGAAACCAGGACAGTGTAAAGCACAGTTGTTGAATAACTATAATCAACATAGGAATGGACCTGGAAAGTCTTGAAAAAAGTTCACCATTAACCACATTTCTGTCACCTAATGTACTCAGCAACCACCCTGCATAAAGGTGTTTGAGGAGCATGTTTCAGCCAGGGTGTTGGCTCCCAGGGCTGCAGCTGGAGGGCTGCATGGTCAGCTAGGTGATGTGCTGGTTTTCTCCTGCCTACCTGAAGAGAAGCTCTGGGCAGCTTGTTTCCACCCCATTTCCCCCACTGCTTTCTGCTGCCCACCAGCTGTGTGGTTAGACAGAGTGAACAGCAAAATGTCAAAATGGAGGCTAAGACTTTCTTTAACTTAGAGTTAGACATGCCCCTGCAGCCTGATGGAGTCCATTTCCTAGGGGTGACTCTGAAAGTTTCCAGCTGCAGGATTTCCCTCTTCAACATTTTTCCCTAGATGAAACATAAGCTCTTCATTACTTCTACCTTTAAAGGCCGAGAGGGAGAATCCCAGAAGAAAAAAGTTCCATCTAGCCATATTAAATACAAAGATATCACCTCTGGCTCAGCTTGTCCTCTAGCTGCTAATCACTAGAAGCTAGGAGGGTGTATCGGAGAACCACGGCTGCATTTTTTGGCTCTGTATTTTTCCCTAAACATCTGCTATTAGTCACCATCAGAGGTAAGAGTCTAGAAGGATGTTGGTTTGATCCAGTATGACCATTATTACATTTTGATATTATGTTCTGATAATTTGGCCTTACACAGCCTCAGGAAGCCAAGACATGGTAATGTCTGGGCAAAAGGGCATGGATCAAACATTGCTGTCAAAGCCCATTCCCTAATATTTTGGAATAAGCACATAATAAAAATGATGAAGAATCCACCCTTCAGCTTGGCTGTTTGCAGCAAATATTGTAAGGGTATTAAACTAAACAATGTCTTGTACTCATCTGGCTCTCCAGATGTTTTCTATGACTCTTAGTTTCTATCAATCAGTTAACCACGGTTTTTGCTTTCCTTAGCAACGTATTTCCAAATCACAATCAAAGAAACTAACGGCAAATAATGAAGGCTAGATTGTATTTGATTGCTGCTAGTTGCTCATGGGAAAGGAAACTGCAAGAAGCACTGCCAATCCTTCACACTGGCAGACCGTCCAGGAATGCTTCCAGCTCCCCTAACTGCCCCCCCAGTGCGGTCCATGCTAGAGGGGCTCTGCAGCACTCATGTCTGACAGGGAGACCCCACGGCTTGGGATGGAGGGACACATGTGACTGGTTGCTATATGGGACAGGAGATATGGAATAATTTATTTCTCTTTCCACTCAGTCCTTTATTACAGCCTCCCCAACTTGCTCGTAGACACAGCAGGCTGCAGTCATTTAGAGTTTAGCAGTGGGTGTTTTCAGCCTGGCTCCGTAAGGAAGCACAGCTCATATAATTGCAGTGTGTGCGTGTGCTTGTGCACATGGCTGTCTAATAACTTTTGTACCCATTGGCCAACTGTAGCTTGAACCTGGCAGAAAGGTAGAGGTTTCAGAGATAATCAGCTTCGTACGTGAAAATAGAAAGCTGAAGATTTTTCTTACTGATGGAAAGGCTGCAGCCCACGCTTGGTTCTCATTTGACACGGAGAGAATCCACCTGGGAGAGAGACTGGATGTATGTGAAGGAAAGCTTCAGTCAGAGCTTACACCTTATTAGATATCAGGGAATCCACTCCGCAGCCTAGGCTTCTCTCCCCTATGGATTCTCCAGTGTCTGATAAGGGCAGAATTCACACCACAGCAAGAGTATAATTCATTTAAAATGTCAGTCAGCCATGAAACTCGAACTCCATTGGAAACTAGGCTTCCGGAATAATTCTGGTATTCATGGAAATACTTGTTCCCTCATACACTGCAAAGCTCCAGGAGGAATTATGGGTGTTTCTCCATTGCTTCCAGTCTCCAAGCTAGCTCTCTTGGAGCGATCTCTGCCCAGCAGTACAGTGGGTCTTTCTAGTGCCTGCTGCCTCTAGAGGTTTCAAGGGGGGAAAGTTATATTTCACTTCTTTCCTCAGAGCCAGGCTCATCAGGCATAACTTGTCTGAAGAACCCGATTCACAAAAGAGCTCCCCATTCCCTTTTAGGCACTGAAAAAACCCCAGAAGGCCAGCTTTCTCAATGGCTTCCTGGCCAGAAAGAATTGCTGGCTGCTGAGCACTTGTGGAAAAATGCTTTATTGAGAAGTGTAAATGAGAATGGAATCTTTCTGAAAATCTGGATCCAACCGGGGACTATCGGCACTTGAAAATTTGGCCCTCATTGCTTTTGAAATACTTAGCTCTTAAATGAGCAAAATCAGAAGTGACTTTTCAAAAGCCTCCTGCCTTCGTTCCCCCTTATTCCCAGGTAGCACTGAAAATACTTGTGGTATTGATGTCAAGCATTATGCTCAAACCAGGAAAAAAAAGACAGAAAAGGACACATTTCAGTTGGCTGAATGCTCAGGTTTCCTCTAGATACTGTTTTAATAAGAGACTCATTAGGAAATTCCCCAATTATTTGTATTGTCTTCCCATGTTAAAAGACAGAATGTTATTTCTTAATTTCAATATTATTATTGAATAGGGATAGCTACTCCCCCTAGAACGAACAGATTATTCTGGTCCACTCGGGGATCAGCATTATTTCTGGCTGCTACATTTCCCTGGGAATGAATACTAATATCATGACAGGTATTTGACAGTGGTATTAAAAAAAAAAAAGAAAAAAAAGAAGAGAGACATATCAAGTCATTCGATTAGTGATAAAAAGGAAGCCAGAGATCAGCACATGGGGACACATGCAAGCTCTCTCATCAGAGAGAATCCCATGTAAAATGGGACAATTCTGATGCCTGATCTTGGCAAATTTAAGTCAGTGCTGATTTGCCACCGATCTGAATGCGAGCAGGGCCCAGTGACAAAGAAAGCAAAATTTATTTCCCATGTAGCTATGCATTGTTGTTTGACTTCAATAGATGTTGCAAATACATGCTGGGAGTTAGACTCTGGCTCTGTTAAGTCAGGGTTGCAGGAGATTGCACTGAGATTGTAGGCAGGACAGATCAGATATTACACGAGCAAGAAGGAAATACAAACCTCATAGAATTAACATATATTGTCACATTCTATTAAGGTTTTCTGTAGGGCTAGATCAGATTAAGTGCATTGAATCCCAGTCATCTTACAGCATATGAAAATATTGTCATGGATAGAATTTTTCATTAGTGAATAAAATGCAGAATAATGAACAGTAGACAAAAAAGAGAGAAGATGTAAAGCCAATCAAAGGAAGGGCAGATGTTTAAAAAGTCTTTTGCTATTCAGGATTGTGATCCAACAAAAGCAATTATGTTTCTGCTTTCTCAATTTCAAAACAGCAGAAAAGAGCTTTGAGGTTTTTCCAGTGCTTATGGCCTATCTCCACACCGTTAACTGAACAGAAGGTAACATAATACCAAACATAGCCAAAGGCAACTGATTCCATGCAAAGCTTATAATTTGGGACATCCAGTGAGTTAAAGGGGATCGTAATCAAAGAGATATATATTTTTTCAAAAATTGCCAAAGAAATCTATAAGAAGCCTAATTAAATTCTTTTATAAATCTGGGAGAGGAATCATAAAAGGAAAACTAAATCAGTGCCTACAGGTGGAAATTACACTTGGTAACTGCCCTCTGAACACATGAAAACGATAATGTGTGGAATTTTGTGGAGATATGCCTGGCATGTGGCTGCAGAAAAGCAATGGCCTCTCTTGGCAAAGTACTGAATATTATTGTTGCCCCAAAATTTATTGTGCTATTTTTGAATGGATAAATATCAGAGATGTGATTATAAATACAGTCCACCACACTCCTCTCCCAATCACGCACCTAAACAAAAGTCAGTGAGGCTGAATATGGGAATATTCAGTGAATGCAACATATGTATGGCCCAAAATGTAATAGAATGGAGAGGAATGTCACAGAATAGAGGGGGAAAAGATTCAATGCCAGTCATTCTACATTGTGAGAGAAACACTTCCCTAATAATACAGTATAGTCTTCCTGTATTACCTGATGCACAAGGCCTGATGTGAAGAGATGCTACTTGCTACTCAGAGTGCATGTGCTGTGGCGTAATAAAAATGGAGGTTACATTCTGCTCTTGGTAGTAGTCATACAACTTATTAACACTGTGTTGTTGGAATGGGTCTGCAGTCAGACAGAAGGATGCGCAGCCATAGAATAGGAAGCTGTTGAAGTTGGTGGAATTTTTGCCAGGGACTTCAGCGGGGTTCAGATTTTGCCCACACAGTTCGTCTTCTCTTTCTCTGACTCCTGTTGTCCTGTGCTATTCAGACAACACAGGATGCTTCCTCGTTGCTTGGCTCCCCCACAGAAGGAGCAGGAAGCATAAAGACTCATTTGTATAGGTAAGCAGGAAGAATTTCTTCAAGACACTATGAGATCAACCTGGGCATGATCCTGAACTGTCTTCTATGTGTGTAAAATGCAGTTTAGTCAGAATGTAGGTGCATACTGAGGGTCACACAAAAAATTCTGCCAGTCTTGATTAGGTGTCTCCCAGCATATATGTTGCTGGGTGGGACTTCCTTAGGTGCCCATACAGTCCTACTGTATATCTCCAGCTACTCCTACCCACACCAGCTCAGGTCAAAAGGAATGGAGCCTTCCTGCAGGGGCAGGAGCTGGGGCCTCTTTTCTCCTGCAGCAGGGAGTGCTATGGTACAGTGAAGGCTGGAACAGCGCCTGAGGGTTCAGGAGAACAAGGCTTTTGGTCCTGTCAGGGAAATAAAGAGGCAGAGGTACCAGGATGCAGCCTTCTGCCTCATTTTCCTGGGCTCTGTCTGAAGCAAAGCAGTGCTATTACTTTTTTTGTTTGTTTGGTCTGGTTTGGGGTTTTGATTTTTTTTTTTCTTTTTTTTTTTTTTTTTCCAGCAGGAGGCAGAAAAAAAGCAACAGCCTGCTTGTCTTACATCTTGAATTGGCCCTGCTACACAGCTACATAACTGAATCATTCCCATTTCCTTTCACAAGCTGCACCCTCCCTAACTCATACCCTGTTGGGTCCGAATCAGTGAGGTTTGCCCCAAACAGAACGTAGGACTGCTCTGGCTTTTGACAGCAATTGAGAGCCCCCCTGCTTCCTTTCTGGGACACATGGTGCTAACTAGAAGCTTTGAACATGAAGCTGTGTAGTTGCATTAGCTCAGGATCAGCTTACAGTAAAGCAGTTCCCCAGCTGGCTTGGAAAAAGGACAAAACAGGGTCACCTCTGTCTGCAAAAGACCATGTCAGCACCGTCTACTGTGGTCTTAGTTTCAGCATTCTCAGCCACTTCCTTTCAAAGGCGACAACTGCTGTCTACCTTTTGTGCAATTGCCTGAGAGCCAGAACACTATTGGAAATAAAAGTTTTCAGTTCTCTTTAACCTAAGGTATGGGTTTGAAGGTCTCTTAAGGAGATTTTCATTGAGAGAGAAGAGGTAGTAGGGGAGAGGACCACATCATACTTCACACTGAAGTGAGCCACAGTGCAGCTGAGAAGTCAGGAGTTGCAGAGCTAAATAGAGCAAAGGCGAGGCACTGCTTTTGCATTGCATGTAGACAGGTATAGACTGAAAACTAGGGTTCAGAGCTTCCCATTCTCAGTGGGAATACTCATTACCTGCACCACTCACAGCACTCCTTTCTACTCCCTCTGGCTCTATGAGCTGTGCCTTCTGGGCTGCACAGTGACCTAGCTAATAGAAAGAAAACAGAAGCACTCTCTCATCACTGTTCCCACTCTCACCTAAATCCTTCTGATGAGACCCGCTTCTCTACGTTACTGTAGAGTTTGCTGAGATAGGGCTGGAGTCCCACTTCTGGGGCACATATTCAACAGGCTATTAGCTAAAAGCAGTTATCACCACGAGCCCTGTCCCGAAGGAGAGCAGAGATGAGCCACCTGTCTCCAAATATGCGACTAAGCTAAACACAGGGCAGCTCAGTTCAGAAGCTGTCATTCAAAAACACAGTTAACTGCAGCTCTAGTGGGAAGAAAAATTCTCGTCATTGGGATTTCCTGTTAGCTTTGGTGGCACACATCTTGTGCCCATTCTTAGGGTATGTTTCAATTGATGAGTATGGACAGACACATCCGTGTCATCTGTGATACAGGCCAAATGGATATATGGCATTCTGGTCCAGGCGATAAGGCCTGTTAGCTTAGGTCCACTGCTGTAGCTGTATGGGTACATGCAGCTGTGGGACTGGAGCTGGGTCACCACACATGACAGGAGCAGACGTGTGTCTCACTGTACTCATCTTCACATGGCTACTTTCTAAGTGCTAGCTTTCCTCAGTCAAATTTAAACTTTAACTTCCTGCATGTTGCCTATACCTTATCCCAAGCCTGTGACCTAACTCAAATTCACTCAGTGCTGTCTCTAAAGCCAGAATGCACACGCTCTCTAGTTTGGATCTTCAAACTGCTGGGCCAGTGGAGAGGCAGTCTGTGCGGACGCATTCGAGCTCTATCGAGGGCCAGCTGTTAGCACAAACAAAGTGAGAGCGGTGGCTTAGACTGACCTTTGCCTGGGTTATAATGGGCAATTATAATAGCCATTTAACTGGTGTTCTGCTTCCTTGAAAGCCAGGCTGTCTGATGACATGAAGTGAGAGGTCGGAGTATGCGTCAGGGAACCTGCTGCTCTTCCCAGGATCAGCAGTCATTCCCCCAGTTACCCAGTGACAGCAGTGTCCAAGTATGGCTCTCTGACACGTTTCACTGCTTCTCCTCCCCTCATAGCTGGAGCAGCCCTGGGGACCTGTTCTGCTTTCTCTCCCTTTGGGCAACAGAGCTGTATTCTGGGACACTGGCAAGGCACCTCTCGGTCTGTCCCATGCACGGTGTGGTACGCTGTCACATGCCGAATGTGCCAGTTGCACAGAAGGTCTGGCTGAGAGAAAGAAGTAAATACCTGAATGGTAGTGTTAAACGATACAAAGAAACAGCATGTCAAGGCTCCCCCTCAGCATGTCGTCACCACCTCATTGCTGAGATACGTTGTGTGGAATCTGCCCCTGCTTCACTCCAGGGAAACGTGCACCCCACTTCCCTGCCAGCCTGCCTGACTGCATGCTGAGAAGGGGACATGCTCCTACTGTCAAGTGGCAGTGTAACAAGCAGCACAAGCTGAGAAGTGGTTTTAAAAGCCATCCTTTACTACCTTTCAGCTAATAGTTTGGTGCTTTTGAGTGTAGATACCTGCCAGGGTACGTGCTGTTTTGATCACAGCGCCAGGAGGGTCCAAAGCTCATCAGGACAAATCCATAGGCAAACATCCAGTGTACACAGAGCTTTAGGTGTCTTGCTCAGCACTATGAATTTTGATTCAAGAGCTAAGCATTCTATGTATCACATAGTTGGCATGACAGCACTGAGGGCTACTATTAGACAAGCTCTTCTAACTTCTGCTGATCAGGGTTAAGATATGGACGCACTCAGCCATGTCCAGAAGTTTGCCTCTTTGCCCCCTTTCCCCAGAGGTTACTGCCCGATCAGTATTGCAATTTAACTCTTTGTCTGATTGCTCCTTGACAGTGACTTCCATAAAGTGATGCAGGTTAAAAGAGAGTGCTTTTGGAGCTGGTTTCATCTGCACAGCTTCTTGGAGTATCCCAGCCAATTTGTAAAAGGAGCACTGGGTGCAGTTCAGAGGGACGTGAAGAGCTGCAAGGGAGCCCATTGTAGCTTTCTGTTTCTGGGATTCATGCCACTTTAATCGATGAGCTATTGCCCCCATGAGGGTCTTGGAAAGGAAGAGGGAAAATGCAGAAATACCTCAATTGCACCCCTACTCTGCCCCCACTAGGCTCCTCTAAACGGGTTCTGTGGGAACAGATGGCATAGGAATTGGCTCTGTCAGCTCTGTACAAGCTAGGAACTCCCTCGTGCCAAGGGAATCCTCGAATGGGGAGATTCGGCAGCTCTCCAGCTCTTCTGAAGTTGGTCAAAATGATTTAAGAATCTGTCCCGTTGCGGCCTCATTTCCTCTGTAAATCAGCTCAAATACAGGGGACGATGGAGTGGTGAGAAGATAAGAGAATAAAATTTCAAAGAAGATCAAAATATGCCATTTTAGCTTTTGTATGTATAAACATGCATAATATGACATTTTGTTTAGACAGTTATTTAAAAAGAAACTTACAATCTCGTTAATTAAAATGAATGCAAAGGAATAGGCTATAAATATGAACACAGGAAGGTAGGAGTTGACAGCACACAGCCTTCCAGACAATCTTTTTTCAGTTGTTATGGAGTATAATAAAATTTTGTTTTCCTTTGCAATTTTTCCATAATGTTTATGTTTGTTTTAGGTAACAGATTAACTGTAGGTGACATTTTTTTTTTTTTTCATATATCATGTCATGTGTCAGAAGCCTCATTTTACAGCTAGCATGGGAACAGTGAGTGAAATTATAGGAGGAAAAAGAAAGAGAGAGCGAGATGGCCATGTGGGAGACCATACCTGAACTGTGGATGTGGTACTGTCTACACTTACACTGCCGCTGTTATTAAAACATTGCTGGCATCGAGTCTCATTACCTTACCTTACCTCTGCTGTTTCCCCACTGCCTGCTTCGCTTTGCCTCTGCTGTCTGCCCACCTAACTCGTGAAATGCTAAACGAGTTTTGATATTTACCTGTTTATGATTAAATTGCAAAATGATCTGCTTAGTTCTGTTCTAAATTAAGGTCTGCATTAAATGTCATAGCATTTATCTTTCATAAAACGAGACAGCAAGGACACTAATTTCCCAGGTACTCAATCACTGCCCTGTGCCACTGGAGAGTGGCTCGGGGAGGAGCATGCCCGCTGTTCACAGCTCGCTGACAGCGCCGAGGCAGAATCATAAATGTCGATTAATCATTAAAAGCTGTTACCAGCCTGTATTGAACCGCTCTGGCGCAAAATGTTAATCAGCCCCACATCGATACCATAAATTCCTGCAAATTGGAGCGGTCGATAGCGCTGAGGCCTGGCGGATCGATGGGAGGGCGCAAGGCCTCTCCGCTGGGCCCCGCCAACATGGCCGCCGGGCGGCCACCACGCCCCTCCCGGCAGGCCCCACGCCCCGCTGTTGCCACGGTGATGGCATGTCGCCCCCGGCCAGGCCTGCTGGGGCTGAGGCAGGGGCCGATGCATCACTGGCTTTGATGGGTCTGTCAATAACACTTAGCAGGGGACGGGGCCCTCCCCAGCGCATTGGGGCGATTTAATCACTCGAGGCACTGTGTGCCGCTGCATATGTGCGGGGCTAAGCAGGGCCAGGGGTAGCTGCTGCCCAGGGATGGGACGGGGCAGCCGGCGCCGTGTGCCATTAACCCGGCTGCTGCTGCGGGAGGAGTCACCCGGTGCTCCGTGGGTTAGGAAACTGTTCTCTGCCGAGCTGTAATATGTCACTCATGAACGGCTGCGGAGTTGTTCATTAAACCCCCTGAGCCCCAGGACAGTGTTTTGCTGCCGTCTCTGGTGTGCTGCTGCTGGGCACCCATAAAATGGCACCGCTGTGCCTGGGGCGCGTGGAGGTGTGGGGAGAGGGGAAGGTCGCTTCTGCTTTGGCACCAGCCTCATGCTTTTTCCCACGTAACTGTCACCGCTGAGAAAGCATGAGCAGTGCGAGCCAGTTGCCCTTGCAAACGAGACGCTTTCAGCCTTTCGCAAATCACCCTATATGTTTGGGTACTGGTTGCAGTGAGGCCTCAGGTTACGTCCTTGCCACCCTAATCCCCGGGGGCATGGTGCCGTCCCGCCTTCCCACCCAGATGTGCAGACCAGACTGGGGTGAGTGGAAGAGCCTGCGGCAGAGAAGCGAGCGCAGCGGGAAGGACGGTGTCCCGAGCAGGAAGAAGGACTCGGTCCGCCGAGGCCACCCCTGCAGTGCACCTGCTGCCTTCTGCTGCTGCTTCCCCCAGGAGGGCAGAGATCCCTGCCTCCCATCCGCAAGGCTGCTGAAGCCTCAGCTGAGCCCAATCCATTTATCTCCTGTTACTGTTATTAAATCTGACCTGCAGTGGGGGAAAAATAGTATTTTTAGGATTGCAGGATATTAAGAAAGCCTCTTTAGAGATGAAAGAAATGCCAGGTACCGTTACTCTAGGGAAGGATTGTGTTTCACTAGTTTCATTGTCATTTAACGTAGAACATAAAGGTTAATACTGAATAAAATAATACCCATGTTGATTATTTTAATAGTCTCAAAGTATAACTTTTTCCCTGGACTGCAGTTATCTAATCCATGTGCTGTACATGCACCGGCAGTATTTTGTACTTCTTCACGGCGCTGATATGATGGTTCCATTAACCATTATGATGGTTCAGTGCTGAGAAGCTATTGTGTGTATCTCTAACACAATCGCTCCATACTCTATGGGAAATGGAAAATACATGGATCCACAGACATGCTAATTCCCAAGATTTGTACATTTTTAAAGATTAATAAAAAAGTCCATCTTATTATTATCTGAGTCATAGGAAACATCAAAATAAATTAGGAATCCTACTGCAAAGAAATCCCCTATTCAACACATTGAGACAGGATGATGTTATGAGTGTTCAGACAAAGGTAATACAGTGCCTCTATTTAATTGCCCTGACACCTTGCTCAGTTCCTCCAGCTATACTCTGAGAACTAAAAAAAACCCCTCTCATTGTTATTAATTGTATTCCTTTTTAAATGTAATGTCATATCGCTGCAGGCTGAGCTAATGAAACATACCCATATTACTAAAATAGGCATATTTCTTTTTGTACAACACATTCTATCAAAACTGTCTGCTAAAGACATTGTGTTAAAGACCTTTCATAGAGCAATATAAAGAATATCTCAGCTACTCCAACATTTCTATTACATGATTATTAAAATGCCCAGGAGGACTAAACAATGTAGTGTGGATCCAGTTATCATATAAGACTTTAGAAATATTGTTAATTCCTGCCACTGATTTATGTTAATACTAATGCTAGATTACATGCTATGGCTACTAAACAGCCACTGCATACCAATTCACACAAAGACAGTCTCACTCCTCTCTATGGGAGCTGTACTCTTCTGTTATAATGAGAATCTGAATTATTTATCTCTCTTTATCCTACAGTAGTTCACTTGACCACAATCACTTTTTCCCCCCATTTCTACCGTACATCAATGCATGTAAACATGACACAATAACAACAGCTATCTTTACCTATTTCAGCCAGTTTAAGTCATATGAGATCAGTCAGAGGATGGAAGCAAAAGTATTGCACAGTGCTGAGCAGGAGGTGGGTATGAGGTTGCCTAAATGCTAAAATGACAGCCCTGCCCCAAGATGTCTTCAGTACATTTAAGTACAGGTCCAGTGTAAATCACAAACTGAGCAATACAGAAGCCTCCCTTGCTGATGGTTTCTGCTGATGGCAGCTTATCTCAGGTGCCCGCTGCTTTTTGTAGCTCTAGCTGGGTGCAAACAGCTCCTCCACAGCATGTGCGCAGACTCCACTATCTCTGAATGGGACTCCAGGCAAAACCAGCGGTGTGAGTAGGATCAACTGCTGGTCCATTTTGGATGTTCGTGTAAGAAAGCAGTGTACGGTTCCATCTTCTTCCTAATTGAGAGCAGGGATGCGGCCAGAGCTCTTCTATTTGAGAGGTGAGTACTGCATCCACGATGTTATAGAGCAGCCTGTGGCACGTCTGTGAAACTATTTTTAACTGTCTATAACACCTGTTCTGCAGTCATTAGTGCTGGGTTTATACATCATTTGTAAGAATGCATTTTGCCCCCTTCACACATGGCACATATACATTTTAATTGAATTCCCTGTCTGATTATTTGTATGCTGCAGCCTCACCGCCTGCTGTCTCACTCTGCACTTTGGCTGGCCTTGGCTTACGGGGAGGGTAGGAACGCAGCCCTGCTGAAGTAGCTCTGATGATCCTTCTGAAGAAGGTTGGTTGTCCTCTTTTCACAATAAAGAAACTCACACTACATCTAGGACACTAATTCAGCAGTAGGATACAAAGTGTATCTCACTGTTGCTTCCATGCCTTTTGCAAGCAGCAGTGAAAAGGAGGATGCTGTTGGTCACGGCAGCTGTCCTACAGGTGTAAATGTGGAGGCATGCAGGTTCCCACTGCGTACTGCTCTGTGACCTAGACTCCAAGCAGAGTTAGAAATTGCAACTGCACGTGTTGCTTGCCATAAGAAGTTGCAGACTGCCATTTTACCTGGTGGCAGCACAGGTATGGACCTGATCCAGGCTGCTAAGGACCTGTGATAGCAACAGAGGAGCATGCTGTAAATGAAGGATGATCAGCTATGGAAAGAAGAAAGATAGCATTCGTGGAAATCTGAGCCACATCTTGGCTGGTGAGCAAGGTGACTATCATGATTCTCAGGAAATGCTGAGGAAAGGATTGTAGAGGTTTTTTGGAAACTGACAACCCAAATTACATTTGCTAGACAATTTGAAGATGAAAAACAGAAAGACTGCCCGCAAAGTGCCATGTGCCATTTGGAAGATTCTTGTGTGGTGCTGCCTGTAGGTACTAGGTGCACAAAGCTTGGACTCTGTCAGGGCTGTTAGAGGATTATATTACCATTTTTTGTATTCTTGACCTCTCAGTTACCTATCAGTTGGAAGGCATATGTTTCCACTGTGCTTTTAGCTGTTGCTGTTCACTGTTTTGTTTCCCTGCCATTGCTACCAGCTGATAGGACATACCATGCCAAGTTTTTCCACAGCCCTTGCTTGTCCAAGGCTCTGCAGGTAACTCAGTTTGTCCTGGCAACTAAACCTATCAAGGTCAACAGAACCATTATGCTATCCACTATTCACCTTACTTTAGTGATCCTTCACTGCCAATTTCAGCTACCATCTAGAGCACTTCAGTTTTCACCAGAAAAAAACCTGTGGAGTGGAAATAGAAATGTGGGGTTTTTTTTTCCATCCGCCTGCCCCCTTTTTTTTACGAGCAATGTGGTGAACTTTCTCTGTCAGGCTTGAGACCACATTCTGTACAATGCCAGCAAGGCCAAGGGGGAATAGATGGGAGAAGTTTGGAGGAGGAGGCTGAGGTGGAGTCAAACACTGTGAAAACACAGTCATTTACCCATCAGATCCAACCGAGCCAAATTGTAATGGATGTTCTTCCCACCTGTTCTGTGCAGAGGCCCTGACCACAGCTGGAGATGCTGAGGTGCTATATGCTTGTTGCTTTGGAAGTCGCAAACCCTCATTATATGCAAGTCTTGATCCCAGTGTCTACTTTCTTCGGCTTGTCCTTGCCCTTGCTGGCTCCTGCTCACCTACACCTGCAACAAGCAGATGCCACTATGCGATTATCCTAGAAAGGCAATGGGAGAAGAGATCCTGAAAATGGAAAAGTGCAGGGCTTTGTTGTGAGAAGTGACCAGTGAAAAAAAGAGAAAGGGAAGGGGAAGGGGAAGGGGAAGGGGAAGGGAAGGGAAGGGAAGGGAAGGGAAGGGAAGGGAAGGGAAGGGAAGGGAAGGGAAGGGAAGGGAAGGGAAGGGAAGGGAAGGGAAGGGAAGGGAAGGGAAGGGAAGGGAAGGGAAGGGAAAGCCTGGCAAGAATCCCTTTAAAGGGATTGATTAGGCAGAATCATTTGTAAGTAAATGTGACTATGTGGGGTTTTGAAACCACAGGGGTTGGGTATGTGTGTGTTATTAAAAGCCAGGGTCATTGTGAGGACTTGAATCTCAACAGGAACTTTTGTGCTGAGCTCTGAAATGCTTCCTTCACTGGAAAGAAGAGATGTGCATGGGGCCTTTGCTGCTGAACAACAGGAGAGAGGACCTTAGAGTCCAGCTGTGGAATCTGAAGCTGGAGACACTGTTGGACTCTGCTGCTCACCTGCACTAGCTCCATCTTCACTTCTCCCTGCATCTGGTTTGCTTTGCACACATCTGCTTGGCAAGCTAGGGATGTCTGCTGGCTGATGACATGCAGACTCCTGAGGCTGGAGGGGAGGGGAGCCGGACAGCCCTGACAGGGGTGAGGAAATGAGCAAGGAGGGAGAAGCAGAAATGGCCCAGAAACAATGCGGACGCCCCAGGGCCTGTGTGCGTGGGGGGACCTTGGAAGTGGTGCTCACCATGTACTCTGACAACCTCTGGTCTAAAGAGGCAATCACATTGAATGGTGTGACACTAACCCATCACACCTGGCCCACAAAAACTCTCTTTCACTCAACCAAGGAAGCCCTGCACTATTCAGTGATGTTATTGATATGGTGCCTCATGGTGAACGTTCTGAGTTCCAATTAATTGTTATAATTAGTCAAGTTCAGTAAAATACCCCAAAGATAGTATTTTAATTCAGGAAAACAGAAGGTCATATTTTATGTGGTATAAATTAGACAAACTCCAAACCCTTCAATGTTGCTGTATTAATTTCTATTATCTGACATACTGGTTTTGGTTACACTGGTTACAGTATCAAATCATGTTTCTTTAGAGGAGCAGTAGTCTAAAGACAGACTTCAACCTTCATTAAGGTCTAAACCTAGACTAATTTTACTGAGTTTGAAGGAGTTACACCAGATTTACCGTGTAAGAAACGAGGTCAGAATCACATTGTAAAGCATTTAGCATCTATCAGAGTTGATGAGGGCTTACCTTGTAATATTTGGTAACACTGGTATTTTAGTCAGATAGGGAAATGCACTCTCAGAGTCCAATTTAACAAAGTCTAATTTCAAAAACTGAAGCCCAGTTCTCCTAATCTGAGTGACTTTAGATACACATGGGAATATCAAAACATGATTGCCCTGAAACTCAATCTTCTTCTTTTTAATTAAAGAAAGAATCCTATCTTAGTCACCTGAGAATCTGAAAGATACTCTAAGTCTTTGACACTCAGAGCAACTTTTAACAGATAAATTATGAAGGCAAGAGACAAAAGCTACCATCGATAGTAAAAGTAAATTTAAAATAAAACCAAAGATGCTCTAATAATAATAATAAAAAAGAGCTAATCAATCCTGATCTACAAATCCTTCCTTCAAGCCAAAAATAAACCTACTGCAGGAATTAATTTAAGTTATAAAAAGTCACGACTAGATCTTCAACTAACATAAATCAACAGAGCTCCACTGATTTCAATGGAGCTCTACTAAAATAGTTAGATGAGAATCTGACCCTCAATTGCTTTGTAATTGTGTTCCCTAATTAACAAACAAAATATAATTTTTAAATTAACATAGAATCATAGAATAGAATCACAGAATGGTTTGGATTGGGAGGGACCTTTAAAGATCATCTATTCCAACCCCCTGCAATGATCAGGGACACCTTCCACTACATCAGGTTGCTCAGAGCCCTGTCCAGCCTGGCCTTGAATGTTTCCAGGGATGGGGCATCTACCACCTCTCTGGGCAACTTGTTCCTGTATCTCACCACCCTCATAATGAAAAATATCTTCCTTATTTCTAGCCTGAATCTACCCTCCTTGAGATTAAAGCCATTACCCTTTGTCCTATTGCTACAGGCCCTATTAAAAAGTCTGTCACAATCTTTTGTATAAGCCCCCTTTAAGTACTGAAAGGCTGCAATAAGGTCTCCCCAGAGCCTTCTCTTTCCCAGGCCGAACAACCCTAACTCTCTCAGGCTCTCTCCACAGGAGAGGTGTTCCATCCCTCAGATCATCTTTGTGGCCCTCCTCTGGACCCACTCCAACAGGTCCATGTCTCTCCTGTGCCAAGGACCCCAGAGCTGGATGCAGCACTGCAGGTGGGGTCTCACCGGACCAGAGCAGAGGGGCAGAATCACCTCCCTCGGCCTGCTGGCCACGCTGCTTTTGATGCAGCCCAGGATACTGTTGGCTTTCTGGGCTGTGATCACATATTGCTGGCTCATGCCCAGCTTTTCATCCACCAAACATCTGTCTGAAGCCCTCACTGTTCCTCAATCATAACCTGATGTTTCTTTTGTAACAGACCTCCCAATTTCTCTGTTTTAGCTGGTTTAGTTGTTTTTTGTTGTTTAGAAGGACAAATGTCTAAGAAATCACTTTTTTTTAAATCAAGTTGTGCAACCTTGATAAAGTACGTGTCTTACTATACACAGTGCTACCTACCTTCCTTGAAGGAAGAACTGGACAATGCTAAAGGATTAATCTCTTTTTGGCATTTCTCCAATGTCATTCAGGCTATCACACACAGGAGTGCACATGCAGTCACATGCCCTATATTGCTTGACAAGCTTTTGCTGGAGTTTTACTGAGCGCATCTTCCTTTTTTGCTTTTAAGGTGTGCTCATCCCTGACAATGCTGTATCAAAAAAGTAGAAGCAGAATATGACTGAGCTAAACAGATCACCACACCAAAACTCCTCCAATCCCTGCAGGCAAAAGCTGAGGAAGCAGTGCAAACTCTGGGCTGAGGCCATGAGTGCTCTGCAGAGACTTGTGCTTCCATGGGGCAATGACTTGTGTTGACCACAGTTCCTCAAGTGTCCTTCATTGCCAGGACTGGTGTCCTGGGCAGCGCTGGCACAGCTGCTTGCATGGCCAAGCAGTGAACCAGGTGAGGAAAGCAAGATCTGCTTTTCCCACCAGATTGATTTCCTGAGCTGTACTTCATGGCCACATAAACACCTGGCTAAGCAAAGCATTGCGGTGATGTGGAGCTGGAAGTGAGTAGTCAAGGGGCTAGAGGGTCAAGAGCTACCTAAGGCCATCTAAATAACACCAAATTTGTCACCAAATATGAAGCCACACAATCTGCTACACAATCTGCCACACCATACCATGCTAAACTTTCAAGAGCAGTTCTACAGCCTGAATTACAGACCAGAAGCAAACAGGAAGCGCAGACAAATGGTGGAGCTCTGGTATCCTGTGCCAAACCAATTAAGCAGTCAGGCCCACTGGTAAAATTGTCTGGAAAGAAAACAGCTTTGTGCCCTTCCTGAGCACGGCACAAAGAGAACTGGGTATACTGCAGGGCTGGAAGGAGACCCAAGCCAGCACATTGCAGCGTGCTGGCTACACTGATTTCTGTCCCCTTGGTCTCCTTGGCTTTACAGCTGTAGAGGTCCCTGAATCACTTCCTAATAACTTTCTACTGAATGCTACAGAAACGAAACCTATGCAGTTTTTCTCTTGGTGATAGTGAAGCTTTTAAAACTTGGGCATCCAGAAATACAATTCTATTTTGTGCTGTGTTCTTTTCTGCTTGCAAGTGTGGTTTATGGTCATAGCAATGGTAGGAGAAGGATAGAACGTCCCTTATCTATTAACCACCAGCCTGCCATTATGAACATTAAATGGCTTCCTGACTGCTTCAAAATAAAAAGCACCAGCAAATATTTAATGCTGTACAATAATTAGAAAAGTCTGGAATTGTCTCTTATTCATTAACCTTAATCATATCAACCTGTTCACATACATTAGCGTACCAAATGCCAAAAGCCTGCTGGGAACCCATCCCTTTGCCAGCTGGTATGTACTGTATTTGACCAGGACTTATTTTCGTATGGGAAGCAATGAAAGAACATCCACAGTGGTTTGACAAAAAACATGGAAACCAGCAAACACATCTGGAAGTCTCTGAGAACAAGCACACACACTGTGCGTTCATTTATTTTCCCACAAACAGGGAGATAGACAAGAGGATGTAGCCTGTGAAAGCCATGCTTATCTAGGACAGTATCATTGGGGCATCGTATTATATTACTGCAGAGAAAGCACATGTACTTCCAGTTTTCACCAGGGAGAGCAGCTGTTAGTCTGAATGCACGGAGTGAGCCACATAGATTGACAAGGAATTTTGTTACCAAATGTTCATCACCCCTTGAAGAAGTTATGTGCTTTGCTGCACAGTGGTATATTTTTTTTTTTCCACAGAAAGTGGAAAAAAATTCAGTATCGTGGAGGAGCAGATCAGCAAGCAAGGAGCCCAGAGTTGTGCCCACAGATGGCCTCTGCACCCCTGATGGGGGAGAGGGAAAGGGGCCACGTTATTGCTGCCTGGCTCTGTACCCGTGCTCTGAGCCACATGGGTGCTATTACCCTGCTGCATGCCTTCCCTTCCCACAGCTGAATCATTTTGTGAACTGAAAATGGAGTAAATTCTACATTAGAAACTTTGTCATAAGACACAGCATTGGTAAAAGACAAGTGGCATGCCACATAATTTTATCACTGCATTTCAGTCTAAGGTTAAATTTAAACACATGTACTTAAATTTTCTCACTCTCACCCTTCTGGTCTTGCCTTTTCTAGCCTGGCCTGCTGGTTTTGCTCTTGACCAATATGCCAGCAGCTATTTCCCTTCGATTGCTGCTTTTTCCCTGGGTAGGTGAAGTGAGGTCTCTCTTAGCGCTGAATTCTGCACTAAATAAAACTCTGTCTTTTCAATAATGAATCTTTCACATTGTCTCAGGGGCCACGCACGCAATTAAGAACAATATGAAATTTAATTAACACAGGATAATAATAAGGGTATGAATGTCACAGCGAACTCTGAGTGAATACAGACCCCGACAGTAAATGGTTTGGGAACTGGAGTGAAAGCCAGCTGCTAACACTCAGGTCCCAGACACCCAAGTGGCATTTCAACACCTGACCTCAAGTATCAACATACTGGAAAGGAAGAAAAGATGACTACCAAGCAATTAGAACCCAAAGGCTGCAGATCTTTATAAGGTAATGCTAAAACAGGGAGTTATACCCACAGGTGGTGATGGAGGAAGTGGAGTCCAGGCACTGAGTGCTCTGAATGCCTGCAGCCTGCCTGAGGCACCACCTGTGGGGGCACCACAGGTCACATCCAAGGAACACTGCTCAAAGGGTGCTCCTGTACTAGTCACTATGATGGTAACAGGCATGTCCTTTAAACTGCAAAATTCACTTCTGGTCACATAAGGTGTTATCTATCTTGCCAGTCTATCCTATGGATGTCTGTATCCAGACCGTACCCTGCAGTCCTGAAGCACCCCCAGACATTGTTTAGGAACCCCAAAGAGTACACATTAAATAGCATCACAAGTACGATTTGTATTATCAAAACAAACAGGCTACTACAAAATAAAAAAGTAGTGGAGCACAGAAAGGAAAAAAATGACTGACTGCAACCTGTGTTTCCATTAGGGGAAAACACTCACTTGCTGAGATTTAGATAAATCTTCGTTACAAAATCCAAGTACAAAGGTAGACATCTGAAATGTGGTTAAAGTATTTCCATCCCCTTGCTTCTCCTGCCTTTTCCCCTCTCCCCAAGGAGCCAGCACAGCTCTGGCAGTTCACACTGGCTGAGAAATGGGCTTCTATTCCTTAGACTGCAGTCATGTGCATGCGTCTCCTCATTTAAGCTCTTCCATTCTGTTTCTCTCAGAGGCTGAGAAATCTGCTTTTGGGGAGAAAAAAAAAAAGTGGGGAAGCTCATTAGCAATTTGTTTAGAATTTGAATGTCAGCGTAGTCACTTACATCTAAGTGACTGAAAAATATATGCGAGTCCTCTGACTTTCAGCAAGAAATCCAGCGTTCTAACATCAGAATGAACAATATAATTACTGTGTGTATAAAGACATATTGGTCTTCGTATAATGAGGTATTCAAATCTGCTCTACTTGAATCAGATCACAGAGATATATTAAACACACATGGCGAAAGAATTCAGTGTAAGGGTAACCATGTGTTCTGCCAAGTCTTTCTATGCATGAATGGGCTGCCAGGGCACCATAGGCTACAGACAAAGTACAGGAGAGCTGTGTTCAGAGGTAGGGAAATGAGGTTGCAAAGGTATTTCCTCTTCATTCCCTCGAACATGCGAGTGTCTCCCATTCCTCTTCCTCTTTCACAGGCTGGTGCACCTCAGAAGCAATTCCACCAGAATTTACTGTAACATTACTGTATCATGGTTTCTTGGTACGGTTTATTACTGTGTATTTATAGCACCCAAGAGTGAGCTGGCTGCCTGAGAGGGGTAGCGATTGCAAAGGCTATTCTCAGTTTCAGTTGCAGAATTGTTTTCACAAGTTCGCAACATTCTGGAAAACATGCCTCCTTTTCCAGCATCGCTGCAGCTATTTTCAAGCGGAGGTGCTTGAACTTGCTGGCTAGCAGCAGCGTGTGTGTGTGCCTGATAGGTGCTGAGGATTGATTGACACATCAGAAAGCCGAGGCTTGGGCCCCTTGCTGTGCCTGAGATCATGTAATACTGTGTACAATCAGGAGCAACCATTGTCAAAGCATAAGACGTCAATTTTTTGGCAGTGTTATTTCAACATCCAGATACTATGAAAAACATGGTAAGATGAAAACAGTAGCTGTTTTGCTTACTCGTAGAATTGTCTAAGCGTGGATACCACAGCAGATTGAGTTACGCCCAGCTGCCAAAACAGACACGGGGAACGTTTCTGTGGGCCACAGAAAAGTCTGAGTGCCAAAGCATGCCATTCCTTGGGTGGCTGAGCTCCTGCAGAGACCTTGGTGTGACAGATGAGAAAAACAAAGTGAATCAAGGCCATGATTTCAGTCTCTACCGCTCACGAGTGAGTGCGTGGTTATATGGACAAGTTTCTCTGCTGGGAGTGCTGACTGATTTTAAAGGAAATGTCTTGCTTTTTGTTCCCAGGGCATGTGTGTCATACATGACATATTAAACGTACTTTTCTGTGGGTACAGGTGCTCGTATGCTGGTTGGGTACATGGGTATCTTCAGAGGATGCTTCTCTTTTCCACGAGTTGATGAGGCCAGAATTTCAGGGTGGCAGGAGCCAGCTGGGAAGGCAGGAAGAGTCCAGTCCTTGCTCCTCCCTTGGCAGCCACCGTGACTGCATTCTGCAGAGCACTTACCAAGATGAGGATGGCAATTCACACAGAAGAGAGGTTCTGGGGAGAAAGCACCACTTCATGTGGCTGCCAGTGATACAAACCTGGGAAGAGATTTATCAGAAGCCTGGCCATTTTTAGGAAGTGAGAACTCACTGTTTCGAAGCAGAAAAGAGAGTGAGACCTATCTGTCTCTTCAGGGAACCACAGCTGCCAGAAGGAAAGGTGTCAGATAGATGTGGTTACCAAACCCAATTTTTTAGAGGCTTCACTGGTAGCTGGGGAAGGGGAGAAGAGGTGGGAAAGATTTAAAGGGAATTGCGTGTGCACAACAGCTCTTAGACTAAAGCTCAGGCTTTGTTTTTTATTTCACTTAGAGATAGACTGTAGAGTTTACTTTTGCAGAATCAGTGAGGTAAAGATGCGGTTCTAGAAAAAAATAAACCATGGATGCTTCCTATCCTCTTTTGTTGCATACAACTCTTTCAAGTCTGTGTGAGGTTTCAAATACTAAGCCAAGATTCAAATGCCAAGCTCAGTTTATAATTCATGTTTAAGTTAATAGCTCAAACGTAGAGCTAGACTGCTGCAAGAACCTTTTTTCACAGCAGTGTTCTAATATTGGGATCAGCTATAACCCCTTCAGTGGATGGAAGTCTTACACCCTGTTTTATTCTGAAAAAGACATGTCCTGGCTTTTTAAAAGCAAATGTAGTAACATCTAGTTAGCACAATGGTAGATTTCTTCTTTCCAGGGTATGAGGCTTCCTTTTAGATTCAAAAAATGTATATCTGAAGGGTGTGAAAAATCAAAAAGAGACGAATAAGCAGATAGTTAAGCTGGATAGATATATTGACTTCATCACACAATGTCTGGCTAAAAATTCCCTTTTATCATTATGAGAGTCAGTTCATATCCTCACCCTGTGGAAGTGGTTAGCTTTTAATTCATTCAAGAGATGCTATCAAAAAAGAGGGAGTTATTTTTTATAAACCCAAACCCAAAATAATACTGCTAAACAATACATAATTCATATCTCTTCAGAATTCTGAATGTGGTCAGAAATAAATAGCAGCACAGGCATTTAAGAGCTATTCTCATTGAAAAATGTAATTAATTGGTGTTATCCACAAAATATTTCTTTAAGGGGGGAGCAGTGTTGCTTTAATTACAAGTAATTGTTCTCAAAATCATGCAGCTCATAAGTTTTGCAGGCTAGACAGTGATTATGCATCAATACACTAATCTATCACCTTCATTATTTTAGTCATCTGGGTGTGATCACCAAACTTTGGAGTGTAACCCAGACAAGAAACCAGACATATCTCATTCTTTTATTCTTTCCAAACTGGGTTGTTTTAAAAGAAAAAAAAATTGCAGTGGTGATGCAAATTTCAATGCTTTTGTTTCAAATGAAGAATGTAAATCAAATTAAGTTCCTCTTTGTACATTATTAGATGATGACAATGGAAAGGATGTTCTTGTGACTGCATGAAGGCCTGGGGTGCTCAGGACACCCCAATATTTCTGAATTCTGCCATAGCCTGTCTTTGTGGACAGAAGATTTCACTTTTTACATTTTGTACAGACTGCCTAGTGAGTGTACCAGGAACCAGCTACTGGAGACCAAGCAGGCTGACCAGTCCACTGCTCTCTTCATCTTAGACACCATAGTGGTGTGATTCTCCCACTGGCCACCTTTTGGTCATCTACCACCACAGAATAATTAGCAAATCTCCCAACTCGGGAATGCAGGGAGCCTTAAACCATTAATGTTTGCAGAGCTTAATACATGATCTATTGAAATGAAAGTAGCTACCTAACTGCAATTTATTGTCATTACTATTATTGTTATTATTATTACTAGATGAATGCAGAGCTGAGTTTGCTATTAATTGAGGTACCGCTCATCCCAGCCTTTAGTCATCCCTACCCGACATACCACATAAGCACCCATGTAAATCAAAGTTAAGCAGAGGATTAAGTGCTGTCCTGCATAAAGATGGCTTAAGTACATGTTTCCTGAATCAGGGCATAAGCTGTTATTTTACTACCGTCTCTGAAGTACTGCTTTTTCTACCTCATTATAATGAGAGGATGCTTGCATAAATTCCTCATATTGACACACAAGACTATGCCTGTCTCCCTGAGAATTTGGAGATTTCTTTCCTTTTCCCCCAAATTAATAAGTGCTGTCACCTGCATCGCTAAACACCAATTTGCTGCTTACCACTAACAAGACCTCCACGTAATGTAGCTAACAGTAGTATTTCAAAAATAGAGCTCTCCTGTTCCCAGCATGTCTGACAAGAATACATTAGAGGCACCTGTCCCTGGCACCAATATTTTGTTTTCTTCTCTATGTGGAAAGGAAGAAATGTAAAGCACTGAAATTTTCCTTGAAAGCAAAGCAAATGTGAACACAGGAATCTCTTTTCCCATCCTGCATCCCATCTTTCAATCCTCTCCAGCTGTAGGGAAGTTTTCAAAAGTAAGTAAACATTAGAAACATATCCACTTGGGTAAAGATCTAAAGTTATCTCTTTCTTAATGATTTTCATTTTAAAACCATCAGGCAGTAGGACATTTTTTTAATTACATTTGAAACTATGAGACTGGCTCTGCGCTCACCAAGTCAAAGACATAAATACTGCAAATATACCGGAAATATCAGCAATCTTTAAACAAGTCCATCATACCTGTTAGCTGCCCAGGTCAAGACCAGTCACCATGGTACAATAGAAACTCAGGACTAGTAAAATCTAGATGTTCGCCACCTCAAAGGGTGTGATGCTTCTGTATGCTTCGTTTGGATTGCAACAGCGGTTCTGTAGACTGTGGGATGGTCTCTTTCAGCCCTTAGCTTCAGACATTTGTCCTGTATACCTTGACACCTGAGGCAGATTCCCTGGATCCCTTCAATGTCAATAGAAGGAAACAGGTGTTTTGAAGACTCAATACATCTGGTCAAATGCAGATGTCAGCCCTAGCTGATGATGAAAAGGTACCTCCTAGAAATGCTTATTTCTCTGTATTGACTTCAAAAGGAGCCTTAAGTGATGTAAACATCTCGGATGGAAACATCTGTGTCCCGTTAGATGAATCCCAGGATGCTGGGTGCTCATACGCATTCCCAGACTTCACAGGTCCGCTCAGCTTCTGCTACGCTCTACCTTTCATCCATTGGCATTAGTTTTATTTGGATGTCTTCTATTAGAAAACTGATTTGTGCTTCTATCCCTGTGACAAAGATAGTGTAAGCTGACAAAGTACATTCATGCAATGAATGTCTCTCCTGTTTAGGGCAGTTTGTAAATTCTTTTCAGTTTTCCCTAGCACTTGAGCAGCAGATTTAAATAATCCTAGACATGGATTTAATGCTAGATCAGACTCAGTGCAGTTCCTATTAAAAATTATCTTAAAAATGTCCACTGACCAAGAAGGAAACTGGGTTGAGTCTCTTAAGTGTGCCATCATGAAGCCAACCAAGGCAGTGCTGTAAATCAGTAATACTAATTTCAATGAAACCCATTGACAGTAATTGAGAATATAGATGTAAAATAGTTTCCTTTCTTACTCACCTGAGAAATTAAACATGCTATAGGAGAGAAGGGAATACCCAAACAGCACATTTGTGGTTTTTTCCCTGTAATTTATTGGTGTTGCTGTCATGTGAAAAGACAGATAATATTGCCTCATCCTCCTTACGATTTATATGGGATGGATTTCTTGTCTTGTTCAATGTTCATTCTCAGCCCAACCCTCTGTTCAAATAATCATGGAATCATAGAAACATTTAGGTTGGAAAAAGACCTTTAAGGTCATCGAGTCCAACCGTTAACCTAGCACTGCCAAGTTCACCACCAAACCATGTCCCTAAATGCCACATCTATGTGTCTTTCAAATACCTCCAGGGATGGTGATGCAACCACTTCCCTGGGCAGCCTGTTCCATTTGTAAGAAGCAGCAGCAAAATATACTGAATAATCAAAGCTTTCAAGAAGATTGTTTAACACTTGCTGCAATTGTTTACCCAGATTTGATTCTATTTCTTCATACATGTCTCTGCTTAGCTTTTTAGTAGGATTTCCATATACCTGGCTTTCAAGCACCTGGCAGTCCTAAGACACTGCACAAACCTCGCAGAAGTAGCTCAGATAATTCCTTATAAGGTAAGCGTGTAACAGAGTGATCTCAGTCTGAAGTTTCCTTCTTGCTTGTTTTCTTGACTAAGAATCTAAATGCTGTTTGAAAAAGCTGCCCCTTTTTAATGAGAAGTTCACTTTATAAATAAAAAGGTTGTATCCATTTCTTTTACCAAGTTAGTCATCTTCTGAATATTTCATCTGCTTCTAGATCATGTAGTAATAAGGAATAAAGGCACTTTATGGACCTGATTTTCCAAACACTTACCTCACTGTACACCAGAAGTAACTCCCCTGTAGTCGTTAGGTCTGATTTCTCTCATACTTCATTCTTGCCTGGCTTCCAAAAAACGGGGGTGTGGGGAGGGGGTGTGTGTCTGGGTTGGGTAGCTCTTCTGTCCCTTTCCTCCTCAGGCTGATTTAAGCTGTGGCTTACAACAGTGTTGCCATCCTTGGGGATAACACCGGTGGAAAACGGCAGCAAGCGTCAGAAGCCCCAAGCCTTGGAGAGTCCCTTTTTTAACTTACGTACATGTTTTATGGTTACATGAAGTCTCATTAAGAAAAAAAAACTCTGCATCTTGAAATTAACACTATTTTGGTCCATCATCTTTTGTGTTCACATTTGTTAAAGAAAACAGGTTGACTCTTCACAAAAATGTTAGTTGGCTGGGAAAAAAAAAAAGCAGCAGTGAAGTGACACTTTGACTATAATTAAAAACTTTTCAGTTGATTTAACAGTTCACTTTAGGCATTTTTTGAGCTATGGAAATAGCAGTGCTTTTAAGATAATGAACATTGTATGACTGCTAATGAAATCCACATATACATACATACATACATACATATGCGGTCTTCATGCTACGCATTTATCCATCTATATATGCTCCATACATATCCCTACATATATGCTCCTCTTCAGTTTACTTAAAAAGAAATCAAATGTGCAGGGAAGCGCATTTTTCAAATGTGGCTCTAATTGTCTTTTGTGCATGTTCATTACTGACTGTTTACAGAACCTGTTTGGAATGGCTTTACAGCAATAGAGAGAGTAACATACCTTCATTGTTTATAAAATGACAGCTCCTAATGGACCGTATTAGGTTTAACACAAACTATTAAATCCTTTTCATTAAATTATTCTGCGCTCCATTTTGGAACCTTGTTAGCTCTGGGAAGTAGGTGCAAACTCCTAAGGAAACACGAGCACACATTGAGACTATTATAGATAATGTTTATTAAATAAGCCTCTGAGGATGTTTTTCTTGGGTTGCTCTCAAGCATTTTGAAGGAGTCATGTTCCATGTTTGAGGTCCCATGTTTCTTCCTCTTAAACTATGAGCAGCTGTAGCACATGACCTACTTCTGTAGAACCCTGTAATGATTTCCTTCCTTCAGTGGCTTCAGGAGTCCCTCTTCTGCCCTGTGAAAAAAGGGACAAATATTTTAATCCAAGCAAAATGCTAAAGCAGGTTTTGTTGGTTTCAGGGAAGAAACTCAATACAGCTACATCACCGAGCGTAGGCCTCAAATTGGAACCATCTGGCCTGCAGAAGCACCATGAGATCTTTGGGGAAGGCATGGATATTTTTGCCTTGGGCTGTAACTCATACACCTGCAGAAGGGGTAGCCATGTTGGCAGACAAGCTGAACTCGTACAGCAATACAAGCCTTCTCTCACAGTGCTGTGGCAGTGCTGGAGCTTGGAAATTACCCTGACATGTTTAATAAATGTAATCACTGTACTGCGTGCTCTCCAGATAGCAAATATTCAGCTGCACTCACTGTTAAGTTCATTCAGACAGGTCTGCACTCCAAAGCCCATGTCTTTGTGCCCTTCTTGCACAGACAGCCCCTTTGAAGGCAAAATAAGGACAAGGGAAGGAAGATGGTAAGCACAAAAACATGCATTACATCTTCAGGCTCCCTCTTGCAGGCGGTAGTCTCATGTGATATTCATGTGAACGGGATTAGATTGAGAAGAGATTCTTGTTGGTAAATATTACAGCTCTTTGGGAACACAGAAAGGTAAAAGAATGCAGGTGTCAGTGCAATCAGAAATAATCTATCCTCCTCGGTGGGACTTCTAGGATGCAGAAAGAGAGAAAAGCCACACGCAGACTCTGAAGGTCATGACTCTAGAAACTGTCAGAAAGAGGTGGTGTCTGAGCCCAGTCAGAAAATGAAAATGCACATCACAGAAGCAGGAGGACATATATCTTTTGACTGGAACATTATTAAACAATTAGGAT
Organism: Falco rusticolus; assembly: GCF_015220075.1. Taxonomy (NCBI): domain Eukaryota; kingdom Metazoa; phylum Chordata; class Aves; order Falconiformes; family Falconidae; genus Falco; species Falco rusticolus. The sequence goes on along the minus strand of NC_051188.1, from coordinate 67,422,569 downwards.
CACAGGTTTTCCCGGAGCTCTGCACAGCACCCGGCTTTCTGCCTGCAGTCTGGTGGATGGCAGAGCAAAAGAGCAGAACGTGACATTTGCACCTTTGTGATCTGTAGTGGCGAATGCTATTTTGCACCTGCAAATTTGTGCCCTGACCCTACGGGCGCTCTTCAGACAAAACTCCAAGCGGTCCCTCGGGGCTAAAAGGTTAAGGCCCACGCAGTTGGACATCAATACCGTTATTCTCCCTTCAGTGGTGGAATGTACACGGCATCCTAGGCAGAATTTCTGATGCTAGGCTAGAAAGCATCACTGCTCACATCATGCAGCAGATACGCTGGAGGGGAGCAGGTTTTCCCCAGCCTTCTCCCTCTGCCTAGAAATAGTGTTGACTGTATCAGTCTTTCCATTGGGAAAATTTATATCCTGAATCTCAATCTGTAGTTTCCCATATTCCTAAAGGAGTTCAAAGAGAACATTTTGGCCCAACTCTGCTTTCAATGTACTCTATATTGCTAGCATCTGGAGTCATGTACGTGGGCTATCCCAACCCTGAGCCAGGGAATAAAACAGACAGAACGTGCACAAGATTGCAGTCTAGTCCTGTGAGATGCAGTATCCTAAGCACTGCTGGCTCCTGTTGTCTTCTCTTTAGGAGATGCTGAAGTGTTTTCAGAGCCAGATCCTGAAGTTGACTTTCTAATTGTTTCTCTGAGAGCTAGACTGGAGCAAGGATAAAGGAAGACTATGTACAGTGTGTAAAAAATCAAAGTCTCTAACTCTCCTATCCTGCACCCCTCTGTAAATGAGAAGCAGCTCGACAGAAGCCAACAGACCAGTGCCAGGGTAAAACAGATGATGGAGAGAACAAAAGCAAAGTATTTTTTTTTGAGATCCATAGAGACATTATGGAGATTTTGTGGACAGTCAACTAAATATAACAGGAATAAAGGTGCAGCTGTCTCAAAGTACAGCGCTCTGAAATGGCCTCCTCAGTTCCCAACTCAGTCCTGCCTGACTTTGGAAAGGAAATTGGACTTTAGCTACTGACACATAAGAACAATGGGATACAGTATGTATTGCCAGAGACAAACCTCCTTCTGCAATTGTATTTGATTTGCCTTTGCTTTTCACCATACGTTGGTTCACCTCACCTCACAGCAACTCCTCACTGCTGCTCACACATCCAGCCAAAGTAGTTTTGCCTAATACACACCTCCAACAGTTTCCAGCACGGTTTCAGCAACAAGATGAGAGTTAATGAGGCTCAACACACTTCCTACCGAACTTTATGGGGAAAACCCCTTGAGTGAGAGCAGGAAATCCATCTTGTAAGAGTTACAATGTGGTCTCAGTTCCTCAGCTAGAAGCTGAAGAGAATATTGATATTTTTCAAGATATCAAATACTAAATGTGAGGTTTCCCCAGCCAAATTTCCCTTTGGTTCAATGGGGAAATTTTTCATTTCAGTGTCATTTAGATTTCCAAAATAATTTATTATATACGTCAAGAATATTGAAAATTTCCTGAAGCCAGATTCTGCTGCCTCTATTTATGCAGGCTGTGTACAGGCAATCCCACTGCTGCTACGAAAAAAAGTGCTATTTGCTATGAGGGAGTGTGGGTAGAATGAGACCCTTCCTAAAGCCTTCTGAAAGATGGGGAAATGCAAAAGGGCCCATGTTTCAGTAAGTGCATTCTGACAAATAACTAAACCACCTTGTGATCCCAAACAGCAAACCAGGGCCTTGCTGAATGCCTTTTACAAACAGAAATTTCTTCATCGCATTCTGGGAACAACAACAAAAAAAAGAAAACAAAAAAAGGGAAACCTTTACGAGGGGAGAGCAAATGCAGCTGTGAACCTGGGAGGCCAGGTAAAAGGATATGCAAGCACATAAAGAGTAAAGTACTTTCCCTTAGCAAGTTTTTTCAGTCATCTGGCTCTTCCCGCTTTCCCCGCCCCATTCCCAGGGGTGATGGTCCCTACAGCACACTTTTCCAGACACACACCAAACCCAACACACGCGCTGTAGCTGCAAGCTAAATGTCTGCTTCCAGATGTGCCTGCTGGCCCCAGCAGGGCTGCTCCTCCATCCCACAGCCCATGACCCCAGGTTGGCAGCTAAACTTTCCTGGGGTACCCAACAAATAAGTGACTGCCCAAATCCTGATCTTTCCTTAGCTCTGCCCCTGCTATGGTTTCTAACAAACACTGGAAAGATGTTCCTTATTTCCATCACATTTCACAGAGCTGACTGTCCCATCCTTGTCCAGACATGGGTGTTTTCTTCCCGTGGCAGCCATGGTACAGGACAGGAGAGAGAAGATCCATTTTAGACACAGGTCCCATCCCTGCACACAGCCAGGATGTGGCCAGAATGTGCATCCAAATCCAGAAGCTGGCGAGCACTCCGGGGCCCCATGCTTTAGATGTTGTTCAAGTGCTGCTAGAGGAGTCATGCATATGCAGTTTACAGAAACGGAGCTTTTTTATGAGATACTTTTCCCTTTCCATCAGTGAAGGCAATAGAGAGCTCTTTCTCCTTTGGAGCTTCAGGCCGTGGAGTTCATTTTGAAATGCGCGCAGCCTTCTAAGATTGACGGAATTCCAGCTACTGATTTCCTTGACTTGCTCATAAGTTAATATTTACCATAAACATCTCAATGAGAAAACAAAATAATAAAAAAAGTCATTTTCAAAACGGCAGAAGCTGGGGAGATAATGAAAAAGGCAAAACTTTAAACGTTATCTTAAAAAGCATTAAACCTTCCTTCCCTTTTTTTAACCAGTGGTAAAAAGAAAATATGAAAAAAAACCCTCCCCAAAACCAAAAGGGTGATAAGCAGCTTTTATTGTTGAGTTCATTACTATGATTATTTTGGGAAAACAGACATTTTTCTCTTAATTTGTGAGCCAGAAATGAGCTCTTTGGAGGCTATCTCCTTCAAAATGACTGCACAAAGATGATTTTGCTAGAAAATTCCAGCTGGTTCAGCCATATCCATATGCCTGAGAAGCTTGATGATGGCTCGACTAACTCTCAGCTGCCCTCACCAATGCACAGCCAAGACCAGGATCTCCCAGGAGGCAGCATCCCACCAGCTGCAGCACAGCAAGCAGAGGATGCAATGGGCTGGGGTGCCATGAGCAAAGGCAAGCGGGGGTGTTGGCTGTGACGAAGGGCTGTGTCAAGGCAGCCTGACTGGTTGTCAGTGTCGGGGGACAGACTCACTCCCCTCCAGGCTGTGGAAACCGAGGCAGAGCTTGCAGGCTTCACTATTCTGCCAGCTGAGGGTCCCGTGCTTATTTGTCACCACACTGCCCTGGAAATGGCAGTGAACGTAACTCTCTCCTTTCCCCTCTCCCCAGCCCCGTGCAGGGGAGAGCTGCTGACAAGCTCACTGGCAGTGAGGGCAACTCATGAAAGAAAACACAGAACCGACAGAAAACCTAAATGCACATGGCGGGGAATAATATTTCATTTGTGTGGTAGCAGCCCTGCGCGAGCAGTGTAAATAAAGCAGGTCACTGAGACGTGAATATACCACTGTTTATAAATACTAGCCCTTCTGCCTGGAGACGTGCGTGAGGAGAGCTGGACACTCGTGAGGTCACCCTGCCACATTTTATGATTTGCATAAATCATGTCAACACTGCTAGTAGGAGCGGCGGGCAAACGGGGCTGCATGAAGCAAGCCATTCAGCCTCCTGTCACAGGTCTTAAAACAGGTAGAAGCTGTTAACAGGCCCACCAAATCTCTTAAAATGCAGAGGGGATGAGGGATAATCCAGCTGGGGAAGCAAGGTATGCCCCCACCCTCCGTGTCTCAGCTGACAGAGGCCTTCCTGGGCTCTGAGGAGCAGAAAGCCAGCCAAAAATAGGGTGCTGGCAACGCCCAGGAGCTAAACTTGTTATTAACATTCACCTTCACAGAGGGTAGTGTGTGCCACTAAGCAACTGCTCTTATGGAGAAAATGCCTGAACTGCCTGGTGAAAAAAATGCCCCCATGGTTGCTGCGTGCAGGACCCTTCCTCCCCTTATTTACCAAGCCCGTGGAAAATTTGATTTTTTCTGCAGAGGAATCAATATTCTGGGACTAAATGGAAGCCCCTTAGTACGTTTGCCTTGCATCCCAGTGCCTGTGGTTTGGGGGCCAGAGAGGAAGGCAGAGCAACACACAGCTTCCCATGGATTTCATTCGACTCCCTGGGAGCTCCATGTCTAAGCAGGATCACACGATACAAGGCCAATGCTGCAGCTAAGGACAAAAGTGGCAGAGACAAACAGTTTTCTTTTTCCTTGCCACTTCACAACCATGTACCGCTACAGGGTTGTCCTAATTTCGGAGGACAGTAGTTCCTTTTGGTCCAAGTCACCCAGTTCTGGAGACAGATGATGCCGTCAGGGTGGGTGCATGAAACACTGAGGATCTGGCTCGCAGTCTTTAACAGCTCTAATAACATGTAATTATGTAAAATAATTGTAAAAATTACAATTATACATGAATCGTGTATAATTATGCAAAAGAAATGTAAAAAATATAAAAGCAGTACAAAATCCTTATGATACATTGCTGGTATATGGACATGTACTATTCACTACTCTTAAATGCAAGTTGATTTAGAAGTATTACTGTGACCATAAATCAACTGTGTTCTGTGCGATTCCTGTTGATCTACAGCTGTGACACGTTCTCAGAGAAGAACAGATGTAAATATTAGAGAAAATTGGGAAGTGTTCTGGGAAATGTTTTTCAGTGGAAAATGTGGATTTGTCAAAATCAAAGCCTTAGGCAGGAGAGGGGATTTTTTAATGAATATGCCATATTCAAATTGGAAAATGTTTTTTAAAATGATCAAAATATCCTCTTTCTATACTTTCAAAAGAAAAGATGTAATATTTAGACTGAAAGTAAGCTTCTGTTTTAAATAAGTAAATTTACACCAAAAACAACGGTAAAAACCCCTTAAGTCAAAATACTTCAAGGATTACCAAAGACCAACATTTCAAAACTAACTTCTTTTTGATCCAATATAAAATCCTGTATTGTATTCTTTATATTCATTTTTTTTCAAGATTTGCACTTTTGGGGCCAATCTGAGACAGGCAGAGTTCTTGCAGTTACACAAAATATGGTAAGAGCAGAAAACCATTTTCTTTCACCTCTGTTGATCTGTAAAAATGTGCCTTCAGCAGACCCCAGACAGATCATGCAGCTCTAGTACCTCCTCCAGAGAAGTTTTCACCAAGCTGGAAATGGGAGGATCCTGGTCCTGCAGTGCTAGACCTCTCCACCCCTGGGGGCCAGCAGATAATCCCTGCTCTGCTTCCCCAGTCTCATTTGGACCCCAGGAAAAGCTTTTTTCCTAAAGGAGAAATGTGGAGGTGCCCTGCGGCTAGTGCCTTCCCCGTCTACATAGAGGTGACACCATGGAAGGGTCGCTCCCTTGCATGGGGAGTGACCTCTGCATCCTAGCCAGGTCAAGGTCATGGCTTGAAGAAGCAGGTACCTGTTACTTGAAACAAAGCCCTGACTGAAAAATAAAAGATTTGTTTTTTTGATACTGTGCCTTCCTGACGGTGACTTTTCAGGGGCAATTAAATGCTAAGCATCGGTCTGTTAAATTTAGTGGCAATTTCAGACGTCGGCAGCATCAAGTCAAGGACAATTTCAATTTCAGGGCAGCTTTTATTTCATGTGTTGAAACTGAGAGTGCTTTCTGTCCAAGAGCAGCTTTTGTTTGAAATAATATAGCCCAGCCTGTTTCTCCGTGGCCCTGATCCTGCATCTCAGAAAGGACCTCACTCACGGCCAGAATCCTACTGAAAATCAGGTGTGTTCAGCAGGGAGACTGAAGTGCTGCCCTACACACAGTCTGGGACTTTCTGTGCATGCCTGTCTCAGTGTGGGAAGGGTTATTAGGATCCAAGGGGTTTCTCCCACAAAGTCCCCCAACTCTGACCCACTGGCGAGACCCTTCGGGAGAAGAGTCATCTGCAGGATTCAGCTTTGGATGTAGACGTGGATCAGAGCTCCAGTGGTTTACAAAGGAATTTTATTTCAGGCATGTCGTTCGGTTCCCTGCGAGAGAGGGTGTGCATGCCCACTCGTACATGCCTGTGTAGCTGTACTTCATCTCTCTACAGGGAAGAGCTTCCCTGAGCTGCCTTCCTTAAGACTCAGGTTTTATATTACCAGGTAAATTTCGTTTCAGCTTTATTTGCATGGAGCAAGAGTGACATTCTGTGGCCAGTTAGATTTATGGCAGCATTCTCTCACTCTTTTTTCCCCTCCCATAAATACCTCAGGGTATAAAACATCCTCTGACAGTCTTTTGTTTTGTTTGTGGCTTCTATCATGCTTTGTGAGAAATAAAAATAGAGGAATTCTCAAACACATTTCTGTGGCTTAAAATCCTTAGGGACTGCTTTACCACGAATTCCTGACAAATTCAGATGTCTATGTACTGATTATTATTTTATGAGAGCAATGCCTGATCGTAATGTAAGTAACCAGAAGCATGAAGAGGCTACGGCACGTTCCTCGGGCTCTGCTCTAGCTGGCTCAGCCCGTTGTACTTGGAAGGGATGAGGAAGCCATGTTCCAAAACCCCGTAAAAAAATAAAGCAGAGCACTGTTTAAAACAAAGCAGTGGGCTTTTTAGGCATTTACGTGCTCCAGATAATACACCAACGACACTAAATTGAACTCATTTAGCTGTAAACATGATAATACATTTGACAGTTTCCAGCAGTAAAACACCAGACAGTCCATGCTGAGAAGAAAAGAAAAAATACAAGGAGCAAAGCTCATCACAAGAGTAGCCACAAAAGGGCCAACGGGAAAAAAAGTGCCCAACAAAACTTCTGCATTTTTCAGTGGTTTGGAGTCATAACTCAGCTCAGACACACATGGCACCAAAAGCAACCTTCCCAGTTTAAACAGTGGAGAGCAGGCACTGGAGTTTATGTTGTTCCCCTGTTTATTAAAAACGGATGGGAGCACTTGACAGAAAAATCAAACTTCTGGTCACGGCTCATTAATCTCTGTTGTATCTGTCAGATATGTGTGTCTAGAGTTTCAACAAGGCTCTAGAATCGAGATTACTGCTGAGCTCTGTTTTTCTCTCTAATTTTGAATGAGGGGAAATGCTGCCAATCACCCTAGATGAGAGGGGAGCATGGGGCCATTGCCACAGCCCTTTGCAGTGGGCACATCCTTGCCCCGTGGTTTGGACCTGATTTCAGAGGCAGTGACACCTCTCTCCCCTCCTCACCACAACCTGAGTTTTGGCTGGCTGCCTCCCCTCCCGCTCCCCTGAAAACCAGACTCAGTGCTTGCCACTGAAGTGTATCCCAGTCGGTGTTAAGGTGATGACAGGGCAATCTGTAATGGTGGTGGTGGATGCTCCTTCATCCCTGGATTCTGCTCTCACACGAAAGTGTTAATCGTGTTAATCCACGGAAGACAGTGGAGCTCCTCCAGTGTAAAACCAGGGTAAGTGATGGGCTCAGCAGGCCTTGAGTGGGCTCAGCAGGACTGAGACGAATATGGTATGAAACAATTAGCTGCAGATGGTATAGGAATCTCGTTTTCTGGAAATACAGATTTTGCCTCAAGATCTTTCTATATATATTGGATTTGTCAAACTGATAATGACTTGAACATTTGGAGAGAGGATAACCCACTGCAGGGCCAGATGCAGCTGTGATGGGGAGGATGGAGGATGTATATTAGCCCCAAAATGTGGCTGTTTCCCCATCATGTCACCATGCCAATCCATGATAGTGGGAGGATGGACAAGGCCCTGAGCAGAGCAAGGCAGGAGAGCTCACCCGCTGCCTCCCCTTATGCCATCACTTTCCTTATTTGCTTTGGACATTGCTCATTTTGTTTGTTCGTTCTTCTCTTCTTCCCTTTCTTCCTTTTTTAATTATCAGTGATAGTGTTTGCAGAGCTAGAAAAACTGCCAGGCACTTTGAGGATGAGGCACAAGATTTAGCTCCTGCTTCACTTGAGTGCAAAGCAGGCAGCTGTGAGCAGACATTTCCAGCTCCGTCAGTCAGAGGACAGGCTGGGGACTCCTTTTAATCCTGATACCACTAGCAAGTCTTCTTCAGACGCAGACAGTGGATTCATGCAGCACAAATATAGACACAGACAGAAAAATAACAAAGAAGATCTGATGCTTTACAACTGCAGGTACACCACAAAAAGGCAGTCTGACCCTCATTGCTTACAAACTGTAAACGGCAATAGCGGGACCGTGTAAAAGGCGTGTTTGCCAGCTCCCTTCTCAATGAAACACATGGGGTTTCCCTCGAGGGGATGTCTCTCCTGCCTGCCAAAGTCTGCCCTCAAGATCAGCCTTGCCTGCTGCGCCAACTGCAGGCTTGCAGGCATGGCTGCTGGGTGGCGCGTCAGATCATACGTTAAGCCGTATTCCCGGGGATGCCCAGGCATGCTGGAGAGCCTGCCTGCGTGGCAGTCAGCTGGACTGCGAGCGGGCAGTAGGCAAATGGCAAAAAGCAGAGCTTACCCTTCTCTGTGCTGCAGCTCACCATTTCTGAGAAGTGCAGGCATAGCTCTATGTTTCAACTGTAGCAGAGCTTGCCCATGCAGAACATTTCCCGAGAACCATCCTGAAGACCAGATTTATAAAGTTTGACCTATTAAGAAACAGAATGTCCTATTAGATCTTAATGGACAGGGTGAATCCAGCTGCCCGCTAATCTACCTGCAATGTGGCAGACTCTTTTAATCCCAAGGGTAAATTCCCATTGTCATAATGTTAGCTCCTATCACTTAGAATATTTTTCCAGTGGGGTTTTAGGAATCTGGATTATTGGGCCTCTTGATCTGTTCATTTTTGCAGACATGTGAGCAGCTATACGAGCTGGTATAACCTGCTGTTGCTCAGAGAAGCCTGTGCAGCTATATATATATTTGCAGCATTTCTGAAGTTTCTCTGTATTTAACACTTAATTTTTTTCAATAAAGTGTAAGTGACGTAGGAGACATTTTCAACAGTCACATCAGCACTTAAGCCCAGATCCTTTAAGCTATTCAAATACTTAAGATATATATACCTCAGTGGAAGTGTTTCAGACACCTCGGTGGGTTAGATGAGTAGCTTCCACTGAAATCTGCCCCCAGTTCCAGCTTCCCCTCAGTTGCTTAAGTTGTTCCTTTGGGATTTAGATATTGAGGTGACAAGTACCTAAAATACACAATAGCTGGATGACATGCCTAAGGTGAAGATGGGTGTTTGAACACTGTGGGATGCAAGATCAACTTTAGCTGAGTGACAGCTCAGGAAAAGGCCATCTCCTGGCCACCAATAGCCCTGGAGGAAAATTGTCAGGCAGTAAGTGCTGACAGCGACCCTCGAGGGTGTGAAATTTCTTATGCTGATACAGAAGACATGGCACAGGGTAAATCTCCACACTAGTCAGCTTTTTGGGAGCTGAGCTGTAGCAATGATCCTCTCAACAGAGAGCACTGAAGGTCAGCTTGGACATAACTGGGAGCAGAGAAGGGACCCACACACCAACCTGACAGAAACACAGATCTGTTTCATTGAAATAGAGAGTGGGGGCATTTTTAATGGCAACCTGTGAGGGAGCTGGACTCTGTCCTCCAAAAAGCTGGTGCAACTGCTGCCAGGCAGGCAATAGCTGAGCATCCTTGTTAGGCTGCATCACCTCCTAACTCTGTGCATCAGTCAAAGAAAGCTACAAACTAGGAACCCAGGATTTGTTATCTTCTTCCATCCTTTTGCGTGCTAGCTTTTTTTCCAGAAGACACAGAGAAACCTGAGGTTACAGACCTGCTCCAACTCTACTCCTGTCTCCAGGACACAGAAGATACAGCAGAGCTTGTGTCCCTCACTCCATGGTGTGGCAGCAGCACTTATTTTCTTCTTGAAAAGACTGTTGGATTGGAAAATCCAAAAAAGAATCGTTTGGATTGGAAGGGACCTTTAAAGGTCATCTAGTTGAATCCCGCTGCAACGAGAAGCCAGGAAGTTTCCTTGGGTTATGTCACTTGGTACTGCTGTGTACCACAAATACCATTTCTAAGCAGCTACCATGTCCTTTGCCTTCATGGTTTCCTTTCTGCTCTCTATTGCTCATAATTTTTTTGCATGCATCTGTTACTTGAACAAAATAATATATTTTCAAGTGTGTAAATATTCAAAAATAAGCTACTTGTAGTTTGCTGGGCATTTTAGTGGAAAGCAATTATAGATGTTTTTATGCTTAGCAAAATATGGCTGAGGATGCTATCTGCTTTGAACTGCAAAACCAGAAAGTACTACAAACCTTTTTGTTATATGAGACAATGCGTCACTGAATAAAGAATCTTTTTATGAAGGGAAAGCTAAAAAAAACCCAATGATATTATATTCAGTTACACTGAAACTGCAACCTTTCCTTCTTCATCTCTGCTTCTACCATCAGCCATATAAAGCCCTTCTTACCACAGAATATATCAACTGCAGGTCTCCAGTTAACTCATGTGTGAAATGTGCTTGATACCAAATGAATGGATGATCATAAAAACAGCGTTGCTTTTTCCTGGAAACAAAAAAACAGTGGTGATATGTATTGCTTCTGTTTTCAGCCAAAGACTATAGTACCAGATGGCTAACACAACCGTAACAGCTAGCTGCATCTGGATTAAAAAGTTTGGATGGTGTGAGCTAATCTTTAAAAAATGTCAGATAACTTTTATTATCTTTTTAAATCATGTTACTGCTCTGTGTATTTCCTGCTCATGCCATCCTAGAACTGCTCAAACATATCTTAGACATGATCATTAAGCATCACTGAACTGAACGAAAGGCTAGTAACTATCTTTGTCAAGTCAGAGGTCAGGTTTTGGGATATGATCCAGGAACCACTGAAGGCAAGGGAAGATGTCTCACTGATGCCTGTGGCCTTTGAACTAGGAGCCTAGTGGTTATTTCCCCTTGTGCACATTTATTACAGCTGCAGATGAAACTTACACTGGTTATGGAAAAGAATAGAGAAGACAACTTGTCTCTTTAGATAAAATGACTTGGCTTTTCATACTTAAATGTACTTTTTCCCATGAAAGCAAAGATGTTTGGGTAACAATGTTTGGCTAGCTGTGTAACCTGAATACTGAACAGACGGAGAAGAAATAAATCTTTTTGCTCTATATGATTATGAGATACCCAAACCAATATTTTGTAGGGAGGCCCTGGGCTTAGCTACAGATGCTTGCATTGCAACAGTCAGATATTGTTTCAAATTACTTTTAATTCAGTATCTTTCAGAATCAGCTAGAAATGAAATTCATACACTATTGGATGGGAGAGCTGTTGGCAAGGGCTTTGAGGAAGAAAGCACTTCGATTTTGTGACAGCAAGACCAAAATCTGTGGGTACAGAGGAGACTTACTTCTCCTCAGAGACTGTGCCATGGTACCAAACAAGATTCTGAGTGCTAGCTCTTGGGCTGGCTTTGCTTTTCTTTCCCCTCCCATTTTCTTTCCTGTAATGGTAGCAGTGTAGCTTAAAAATTCCACTATTTCCCACCCTAATCTTTGCCACAGGTCCCAGACACTTGATGGGAAGAGGCTCACAATTACTAAGTGTTTTGTGATGTCACAAGCATTCAAGTATTTTTGATGTGGGAACATTGACATAACTGCATGACTCACTCAGCCAGGACAGAAAAGAGAACAGCCTTGCAGTGCCTTATGCTGCTTCTTGAACGCTGGCTATCTTAATGGGGTCAGCGGTGGCATTTGTCTTGAAAACCATCCAGTAAGGAGGGAAGTTCTCACACAGTATTCCTCACAGATGGTGAGACCTGCCAGCAGTTTTACGGCTCAGCAGTGAATGGCTCTGCAGCTGTACGGGCATACCTGCTGGAAGGCTGCCTGAGTGATACAGCCAACATGTGCGTCAACAAAACCCGGCGCCGCTGGTGGGTTCCTTTGTTTAATCTTCTTCCAGCAAACAAAAAGTGACTTGGCTTCAAAACAATGGGAGGGAGGGAGAAAAATAAGGGGAGAGGGTGCTACTGAAAGATTTAGTTAAAGTCTATTCTTCTCTGGTATTTCTCAGAGTAGGGGTCAATGGTTTAAGTACAACAGGCTTGATTCACCGCCTAGATGAAGCAGATGGGGCAGATCACCAGGCAGCAGCTTCCAAATAAAAGCTGCGGAGGGCAGCTTTAACTTTTCTCGCAAACCAAAGGGCCATTACAATAGTGAGAAAGTGGGACCTGACCCTACCCACCCTTCACTTCCATCTGCTCCGGAGAATTCTTTGTACAGCATTTGGGTCGGAAGGGCCACCTGAACCAGCCCTCTCCTCCTCTGCCAGTGGCCTGGAGATCCAGTACAGGAACTGGCAGACAGTCTTCCTGCACAGGGGAGTACAGTGATTGGCTAAGTCTTATACTCTCACCTGGAGCCCACACTATACCGCAAAATGAGGTGCTGCATCTACAAATCACAAAAGACGCTCTTGCCTAAAAGAGGAGACAGACTAAGCATGAAACTAGAGTCATGCGTGGGAACACAGATATTGATAGGAAAACACAAAGGAAGAGTGAGCTGCCATTGTCCAGAACTGTGCTCAGGAGCCAGCTGCTTGATTGCCTCTACGTGTGCCGCAGGCATCGTGATGCTTTCAAAGCAGCGCATGAGGTCAGTTCACAGACATGTGCTGGGAGTTCCTCCCAAGAGAAATCTTGAGTGAAAGGATGGAAGTGTTTATTTGGAAGTGTGATAAGTGGGCAGTAACTGTGGTTTCATGGGACAATTAAATGCAAGAGTCAACATACTGGCAGTGCTGATAGGTCAAGTAGGAATAGACAGTGAAGAACCAGGAAAATGGAAACAAGCAGTTTATATCAGTTGCAATATAGCAACCAAGACGGGAACCAGAAGAGAGAAGCAAAAAGTCAAGCTGCAGTATAAAAGAATTAATTTTTCAGCAGAAGTAAAAATGTATCTCCGTGGCACTCAGCTTTCCATGATTTGACTGTGATGCTTGCACAATTATTATCCAAGACTCCTTTCCCTTCTCAAGTCTGGAGTAGACCCTAAGAAATCCCTCAGTGACCCCATAAAAGGCGTACCTGGAGTTAACATACACAGACAGCTACTTCTGATTGAAGTTTTTAGCATCAGTAGTCTCTGAGCATCACTATTAGTCTACAGACAAGTCTATGTTATGTACCTTTTCTAGATTTTTAGACCCTGACTCTGAGCTACTAGCACCCCATGTTGTTTCCCAAGCTTTTCTAAAGCTTGACTTATGAGTATGCATAGGCATAACAACATGCAGATCTGATGAAAGGGTACTGTACAGATTTTTGTCCCTTGTACAGAAAAGTGTGAATACATTTTTCCATGTTTCTTTGGGCACATATATTATCAGACAGATAGACAAAGAAATAAATCATTCCACATACTGTATGTCCAGAATATTCCACTGTCAGTAGTTATCTGCATTCCTGTAGTAATATTAATTTTTTTATTTGATGACTCATAATCTTTTCAGTTCTTTCACACCATCATCCGTTTGTTTCTCGATTCTCTGAACAAGCACAGCATAACTGATGTTGGTAAGTCCAACATCTACCATTGCCTTTGCTTTCAGCCATGAAATTTCCTAGACATGAAACCAAAGCACTCTTCTGCACACGCTGAACAGCTTTGCTCTCATACATCACAAGCTAAGCAGTTTGTTCCCACATAGTTTGGTGCTCTACTAATCCAGAAGAAAACTGCACTCACCCAAGACCAAAAGGATTCTAATTTGGGACTTCTTTTTTCCATGGGAATTATATATGGACCAGACTACAGATATTCAGCCACAGTGTAGAAAAAGTGCAACCAACATATACAGGCCAGGAAAAGAGAACAATGACGGAGGAGTCTAATTCTGTGCCCCAGGGACAAGAGGGATTCCATGACCAGGCAAAGTAATTATTTCTGTCTTCTGCCCTGCCTGTGCACCTTATCATCAGTTCGTAATTCTTCAATTATCCCTGGATTGCTGTGATGAAACCTTGACTATTTTGACTTCAATTACTTTGAAGAACTGGGTCAGAATGCATGTGTGACAGATAACAAGGCGTAACAATAAAAGCAATAAAAAATGCAGAAGGCGCTAGTTGTGCAATATAGTGCCATTAACATATCACACCAGAAATCTTACTTTTGGAATTTCCTAAGGTAATTTTAACCATAGAGTCTTCACATTACATTAAAAGTCCTCCTTGTATAACACCCAGGGTCGGGTCAGCAAGTGTAGCAGGAATTGAAACGTGGGCTTCTGGGTTTAGTTAATCTCCGCTGTCTGACCTTAAAGATGGCAGTCAGGAGAGGCACAGAGTGCCGGCGTGGGCTACAGCAGCATAGCCTTTCCTTGTTTGCTACTCACACCCTTATTTTCACAGGAGAAAAGGAAGATCAACAGGCCTGAAGGAAATTGGATATAAGTGTTCCTGGACTCAAAATAAAATAATAAGACTTATTTTGAGTATTAAGACACATATGTATACACGGGGGTTGAGAGTGAGGAAAAGAAAAATACTCAGCATGAGTGTTAAGGAGAGAAAAACCGTGTCTGCTTTGACGGTTAGTATTTGGTGCCCTCTTCTGCACCCATACATATTTTTAAAGTTCTTTAGAATCAGGAGAAGAGCATCTGTCTGTCGTCCATTTCTACATAGCAGTGCTTTGCTGCTAAGGGCAAGGGGTCATCCTAGCAGATGTCAGCCATCGTGGTGATGGGAAAAGCAGAATCTTTTTTTAGGTGAGAGGAATGACTTTGTTAATAGAGAATAGAAGGCTGTGAATAGAAATTAAAAAATATTTAACTGAGATTTCATTTATGACATCTAAATTATTATATTAATAGAAGTACACTGTATTTTGATTGTGACTGAATAAGAAACATACCATGTATATAAGGTATATAATCAGTTTAATCACATGCTGATCCCAGGACAATCTCATCCCAACATTTTATGAAATTACAAATAACATATAGTGCACACAATTCTTCATAGTAATTTAAATGTCACTTTGCTAAATGAACTTGAAGACAGATTTGCATTTCTTGAATGCAGAATCATTTCAATATTAATTTCTATTTTTTCCATTACCAAAAGATAATTTTATGCTAGAATTTCAAATACTTAAATCCAAAAGGTTCACTAATTCTGCTCTTAGCTTTTGAGTTTCAGCAGTACCAAATTCAATTGGAAAGCTTGTTAACTACCTTTATCTTTCTACCTTGAACTTTTATCTGCAGATGCACAAAGCATTGCAAATGTCTTACAGCAGTTCTCTACCAGTCTGCCACAGTCTGAGCAGCTCTTGTTTTCTGCAGGATTATTCATTTTTTTGAAAAGGGATGATACAGAGGTTATCATTGTGCCAGCTCATAGCTCCTCCACTGAGAACTGAAGAGAGCAATATCTAAATCATAGATGTTGTTAAGATCATGACAAGCCTCAGGTTCCCGTATGGCAGTCCACCTGAACTCCTGACCCAGGGCAGGGTTGCTCAGAAACATCATCTGAGCAAGAAGCAGAAGACTGCGGTCTGGTTTTACCCTTCCAGGTATGTCTCTGTTCCTGTTTATTGCTGGTTGACTTCATGCGAAGAAATCCATTTGACATTTTAAGATTTACTTTCTTGGATACATAGGTTTGAGCAGCTGCTGCTAACCTCCCCTACAGTTTTGAAGCCAGTTTGTTTTCAGTCAAGCTAAACCTTAGAGCCAAAACTGTCAAACTTGGGTGACTACATCAACATAGAGACATGAAAGCAATTGGCCAGATTTTTGAGGATGAAAAACATTCAGAGTTTGCATCAACTCAGCACCTCCAAAACTCACGCCATTCATTTAAGTGATTCCTATTTGGAAAGGCTGGCTAGTATTTTCAATTTCCTTCAACAATGAACTGCCATGCTTACTAATCTGTCCTGCAAACTGTTACCTTCTTCCATTTTTTTAACTTTGGGGAAGGGAAGATAAGTCTTTAATGTAATTACTAAGTTTTATACGTATGTCAGAGGATAGGTAGAACGGGGTATGTCATAGAACAAGGCTCAGGAAAATATGTAGACTGCCACTCTGAGCAGACACATGACCTCAAAAGCACGTGCAGACACGCTGCACCCAGGGAGCTCATCCCAAATCTGACATATTATTGTCGCTAAGCAGATACTAGAAGATCTGCATCTTATTGTGCGGGAGTGCAAATCCCAAATGAAGGAACGTCTCTGCAAAGCTAACTTTAGCTTAAATGTTGCCCAAGTTTAACTCATACATAGGATCCTAACTTCAGCATGGTGAAGCCTGTAGCTAACTGGCTGGCCCACTAATGGATGCAGTCTGACAATTGATCTCCCTGTAGCAGGGACATATGTTTGCTCCGTGGGAAAACTTCAAGGATATACAGTCCTTCAGTGCCTTCTGCTCATCTAAAGAGGTCACCCTTTTCTTATAAGCAATTAATCGGGGATGTTTTGGTTTTTTCCTGTTTTCCAGCTTGCTCCAGTAAAGATACCCATAGGATGTCCATCCACAACTCTCAGTATTACATACAAGCATAGTGTGGGCAAAACAAACTTAAGCGTTATTTCAGAGTGTGGTTACTTTCATGCAAACAGAGCTAATACAAACACTGTAATTCAAGCACGGATAATTCATGTTAACTCTTCACTGAAGACACATCCATCAGTGGTACACAGAAAGTGATTTTATCCTTGCTTTGTTTTCACTTAGGTTGCTAATTAAGAGAAGTTAATCTAAACAAGTTTGAACTGGACTCAAAGTATCAGCCTCAGGGATTTTTTTTTCTTGTTTACATAGATCAAATACAATTAATTGATGTAGACTTTTGTAATTTTTCTGGTGACGACAAGATCAAGTGCAGTAGCAAACGAGCAAAGACTGCAAAAATGGGTTCCAAAGCTTACTGCACCTCACTTTGTGGCGTCTTACACTTTTGTATCATATGACTACTTACAGCTAAGTGGAGCTGGCCATCCAACAAAGGGACCAGTCAGGTCACTGAAATATGGAGTTGCCCTTTGCTTGTATTTGGATAATTCTGATGGATAAAATGTTGTTCAACATTACTCTGGAATGACATCAAACATTTTGCCTCCATACACAAAAAATTGCAGTCTAGACCGAGAGGAGGTTTTCAGCATCCTTGTTTTCTTCTCAATTTTGCAGAAAATTCTCTTCGAATTCATTATTAAATAAAGGCATTTAAAAAAACTAAACCAAACCTGCACTTTAAACTCAAAGAAGGATGAAGCACCAGTGGAAAGAGGAAAGAGATTTTCTTCCTTTTACTGCCGTACCTACAGTTTTTGAAGGTGATTAACTGTTGTATGCTCTAATATTAAAAGGATTTTTTAAAAGGCATTTTATTGGGAGGATTCCTGATTTAAAGAGGTGCTTCAGGAAGTAATCAGCTGTTTTACTATCCTGTTTAGATAGCTACCTCTCTGCCACTGTAAGCTCTAGTAATATTCGTATCAGTATAAGCAATGTTATGGCACACAGTCTCAGGATAAACTGTGTGGAAAGTGGCTTCTAACACTGAATCATCTACATAGCAAAAATATATGCCATTAATAGAATATACTTAGAAAGACAACAAACAAATATCACAGGTAGGCTGCCTAGGAGAAACAGGCTTTATCACTATGTCATCATCATATTCCTCCAACCTAATATAACAAAAATAACTTTGATCAGTCTGTTAAGAACATGATTTCAGAATAAAAACACTTGGATCTCTTTTTTCAGCGTCAGTCTATGAACATCAGATCAACTGCTTCAGCCTTTAAACTGCTTGCCTCATGTCACACTGCATCAACCAAAACAAGCAGAGGAGCTTTTGCTAGAAGTCTCTTGTTTAAAAAGGACTCTTGCAGGGGGTGAATTTCAGAGGAGCTTCCCCGAGCCTGGAAAATGTTCCCTGTACCAATGAGTTTATCCAGGGGTTTTTTTTTTTTTGTTTGAGTCTGTCCATGCAGATTTCAGAAGCCAGTTGTTCTACCAGGCTTGACAACAAGGCTCTGAAAAACCCCACTTTTAACTCTAAACATCACCTAATACATCCAGAACCTAAAAACTCCAGCAATGTCCTCAGTTCAAAGGTCATGAGGAAACCACTGTGACCTGCTACTTAAGGCAGCTCAGCACCAATCAAAACACCATTGGTTCCTGAGGAGAAACAGCTTAATTAATCTAATTCTGAATCGATAGTATTCTGCTTAAATATACTGATAAAAGGATTGAGCCCAAGAGCCAAAGTGTTGAGTAGTTGTATCCTGAGAAAATAACTCAGATCTTACCTGAATAGGATGACTCTGGAAGTGTGTGCTGCCACCTGGCTCCTCAGAGATCAGGGCAAATCTCACCTCACCCAGTGTCAACCACCTCTGCACCTCAAGGGAAAGAGTCACCCCTTCTAAGCCCAGGCCATTAGCCTGCAGCATGAGGAGAATATCTCCCAGCAAAGGCAATATTTGCACAGGGACCTCAGGGTCATCGTGAAAGGGTATCTAGTCAGTAGAGGTTTTCTCCTAAATATGCCTGAAGACAGGGCATAAAAGATCACACGCCTTGCTCTATGTCTACTTCAGCAGAGGGCAGGAGAGAAGTGGGCAGAAGGCCAGGAAGGTCTGGACTGGGATGGAGAAGGAAGGAAAGAGTGCCTGAGGGAACTAGACAAGGAAGCACTGCTCTTTGCCATGCAGACCACAGGACCACACTTGGTGGGTTTGGTTTTGCCAGTACTCATCCCCTAGCAGAGCAGCAGGCAACTTAAACCTCGGCTGCATTTTGGGGCTGAAGCAATGTCAGGTTATGCCACAGTGCCTCGCTACACTGCATGCAGTCCTGATGGGTTCACCTGAGACCTGCTACACTGTTCTGGAAGCTGCTACTTGCTTCAGTGATGCAAGTGATTCTTGGGACTCTGTTACTGAGCCATATACACACACACACACACAGACACACACAGAGTATATATACAGGCTGTATACTAATAAATTAAACAGTGTCAGGGAAAGTTCCTGGGCAGGGGAAGTCCATCAGCTATACTACAAAATTACACTGTTAGAATACTTTCAGGCACAGCTTTGGTCTGTGCCAAATAGGACTTTGCCAAGCATAGTTCAAGAGTTAGTGCAGCCCTGGCACCACTTCCAGCAGGTGGTTTGGATGTGGTTGCCCTTTGCTGAAGGGTAAGAACCAGTTGCAAGCCAATTTGTGACAGTTGGCCTCAACGCCAGAACAGGGCCCCAGGATGCTTTGCCTACCACCAAACACAGCCTTACGCCTGCCAACTGAAGACATACTCGGCCTCTGCAGAAATTCAGGACCAGATGTGAGACGTTGTTCCCCAAAGGTCTGGAGACACTGACAGAGTGGATGGTGAGCCAGAACACTTCACTCAGAACTCCAGGGCACTCTCTGACATGTCTCTGGAGAGCAATACCTCATGCATGTGTGCTGCTATTAGCCTGAGTTACATTTGAGTGAGGTAAGTATTCCTTTTGGTGGCTACGAGAAATGGAAATGGAAGCATCACAGAGCATGGGACTGCTGCTGTTGTAGGCAATATGAAAATTAAAAGGATTACACATCTTTCCACTTAGGTGTTCATTTCCATAGTTGTAATTTTCAGATGAGAGGGTATGTCCTGCTGCAGTCCCAGTAAACAAATATATGACTGTTAATAAATTTATAAATAAATATATACTGTGGCCCATATAAAGTACAAATCATGTGCCTTACTACTATGCAATAAACCTCCTGGATTGCTTTAATTTAATTAATCAATGCATAGGAAGATTTTTATTTTAACATCAACTCACTCCTTAACTATTAGAGCTCACTCCCTGGAGAGAAATATCCCCAGTTATCTTAATTACTATATAGTTCAGCCTCTGCAAATTTTACACCATACATTTAACTTTTGGTTTCATAAAATGTGAAGTGCAAAGTACGCACTATGTGCCTCCCCACACAACTTTACAGTAGCATTACCTACTTCCTAGCTTTGCACACTTTTTGTACTTCTGACATGGAATTACACAAACACTAGCCATTCTTTGTTACCAAAGTAAGGGAAAGCATTTGTTTGCTTTAAAAACACTTGCTATAAACCACTCCTCCATTGTGGTAGCCATTCAAAAACCGCACACTCAATTCTTAGAAAAATTCCCAGCAAAATTCCTGAAATCATCACAACAGGTCAGTTTGTGAACCTTTCTTTCAGGGCTGACGTATAAAACTTCTCAGACAAAACTCTTCTGTCTATAGATAGATTAATTCAACTTGCCTGACTTTCTTCTCATTTATTTTTAAGAGGTAGGAGCTACCCCTGTTAGAATGGTACTGACATACTAGGACTGTAGGACTGCTCCCAGCAATAGCAATGTATTAGATAATTTCCAAGAAAGAATGGTTTCTCTGCAGCTTCTAAGTGGCAGCCTGATTGGCAAATTAGTTATTCAAGAGATTCACTTTCCGAATATACTTGTTCTCCTATTTTTTCTTTCAGAAGTCTTTCTAGATGTTTACTTGAGGAAAGATCAGGATAGATCATTGCTTGAAACTTGAAGATAACCTTGCCACTTGAAACATTGCATTGCATTTTTTAATTAAATACAATTTATCTGTATCCGGTACTTTTGATATTAGATGCTTTGAAGCCCTGGTTAAGCAACCTGAGGATGTATTCAAGAAACTGTTTCTGTGCATTTATGAATAAGAGCTTTTATTATCAGTCTTCTTTATTTAGGTGTTTTGGATACACACCATAGCTTCCTTCCTGCCACAGGCTTCTGTCCCACCATCATCATCTGTTTATTTTTACTCCTAAATGCATATTTGGAATTGTGACCTAAGAGAAAGCCTATTTTGTTAACGTGCTTCTCTGTTCTACTTCACTCAGTTATATTCCTTTTATTTCTGTATCTTCACCTTCATTTATTTATATATTGACTTAGAAATTCTTTAAATCTTAACAAAGAGAAAAAACAGACATTGGTTTGTGTTAGAACTACTCATAATGTACTATACATACCATTGCAATAAAATATATTTAAAAATCAGATTTTGATCTAAATCACAAAAATCTACCATAAATAGGGCCATAACAGCTTGTTAGCAGACAGTGAGAATATTGCTGTGGCACAAAGGTTTCTAGGTTTTTCCAAAGACAAATTAAACAATGAGATAGTGGTATTAAAAGGAAGAATCTTCAGACATGGAATATGGACGAAGGTTCAAGAACATGGATTTGCCTGCAGCTACTCAAAATATTATCATATTCCAACAGTAATGTTTTTATAGATTAAAATCGTAAGGATAACTGGCAGTCTAAGGAGAAGTTATTTAGAGAAGATAACCATCTTATAAAATTGGTTTTGATTCTTTGAAACATTTGGCTTCCATCTGCTACAAATTATAAAGCAAGCACAGAATAGGTACAAAAGAGAGAATATTAATTACTCTTTTTATTCTTGTCTTTGATTTATGGATATGAGCTTACTCGTGTTAGCATAAATGAATGCTATATATGTTGGTGTAATGATCATATTTAAGTAGAAATAAGACACTTCCCTGTCCACTCCATTTTTTTGGGTCAGTTTGTTCAGACATCTTTACTAGGGTTCAAAGAGGCTGCAAGCTGCATATACATAACTTCAAAGTGTAAATCAATTACTTACTGGCCAGCACCCACAAAAGGTTGCTAGAGCTTAACACTTAAACAGTAGTGTGCTTGCCACCCTGACAAGCCACCTGATGACTCTCTGCTGGCCAGACAGGCATCAGTTGTGGGGGGAAAGGCTGATTTCCAGGGCTCCTGAGGATGGTCCCTCAGTGTGGCAGAGATGCCATCTTCTACTGCAAGCTGAAAGTCCGTAGCCTGAAAAAGTTCCATAAGCTGATCCTGGAAATGCTTAGGATGTGGTTTTGAAATCTCTTCTTGAATTCACCTCTTGAAATGGTGTGCATCGCATTAATAGTGTGCGCCATTAAAGGCAACAGCTTTGTTTACTAGGTGAGAAGCTCTTTAAAGAAATATGGCAGTCTTTGCTCAGTTCTGAAATGAATTTCAACAGAATTTCAAGTTCTAAAATGAATTTCAAGAGAACAGAATCTCCCCATTTTTGCAAGTATGTTCAGTCAATTATTCTCTGCCTTCATTAATGGTATCTGTTTTTCTCAGGGGAGATAACTGTTCTTCAGCTTCTGTTCGCAATTCCAATGCTTCAGGTTCAAAAAAATGCAGTTTTTAATGTTCAATTTTATTATAATCTTCCACTCTACATTTCTGTTAATTTGCTTCACTGACCTTAAACTTAACTTCTGAAGATTCCTAAATCTTACCTTTTTTCTGAATACCATATTTACTACCAGTAACAGCAGTGCCATTACTCAGTGAGAGTGACAAGTTGTTCTGTGTATTCTAACAGCTAAAACACATACATTACCATCATCTAGAACTCAACCTTAACTGAGAGACTTACCAAATATTGCAAAGAAGGTCTGAGAGTTTGTTAAGGTCCTCTAATATTTGAAAAGAGAACAATCATTCAGATATGTTGATTCATTTTGCCAGATTTGTTCTACTACTGGAGTGAAGAAGGGAAATATTTATCATCTAATTTCCAGTGTGAACATGAGAAGATGAAAATTTGCTTTCTCTTAAGAATTTCAAACAATTCCAATTTTGTACATCAAGTATTTGCATTAATCTGAGAAGAAGACTAATGTGTGTTTGTGAATATTCTCAAAATAATTGGAATGTGCTTGACTATTACATACTGGCAGAGTATAAAAACCTCTTTAAATAGACCTAAATAAACAATTTAAAGTAACAATTAACATATAATTTGCAGAAAATTTAAAAGGGAAAAAGGTAAAATAAATTTTGTTTTCAGAACCCTGGTCTTCATTGCGAGGCCAACTGTTTGCAGGCTCCAATAAGGTGTTTACAAAGTGACCTGAGTACGATCCTGAGTGCACTTTAGCAAGTAATTCCTCATTTAATTTCATGTTCTTCAGTGTATAGTCCATTGTTTGAAATGGCACTGAGACAAATCCCTCACCAGAAAGATTTATTTATAAGTAACGTACACATCTGTAATTCTTAAAACACTCTATCAGTTTGACTAAGAGAGATCATTATCAGGTCAAGATGAAGGAATAGCCTTGACAAGATAGGAGGGAAAATGTCCGTATCAAGACAAGAATAATAGCCCTATCAAGAAAAGTGGTAGGAAAAGGATAGATCCAGGCATGTAAGGAATATCTCTGCCAGCTGTATCTCTCAATCCTTTACTTTGATGTCAAGAAAAAGTAGTTCTAATTCAGGAACAATAACCAAATACCTAACCATGAAGGAACTCCTTCAATATTATTCACAGGAGTGAAGTTACTCGTTTGTTTGAGCATTTTCAGAATCAGAGCTTTTATGACAAATGCATCTAAACCCAGTATTTTCCCCCTGAAGACTGACAACATTAGCAGTTTGTCAGGAAAGTACATTTAAAAATAAAAGTAACCTTTCTTAATCGTTCTGCTGTTTAGACCTCACACACGCAATGATACTTGTCTGTAATGGGATTGAAGTCCTGCTCTTAACAGTTGCTGGTCCCAGAACTGCTAAACACATGGTCACCTTTTGTTCTCCTATTTTAGCAGAATGAAAATCCAAGGAAAATGAACATATAAAAGCTACCTAGCCAGGACCTGATCCAGCAGCCACAAGATCAGAGTCATACATTCCACAGACTCAGGCAAATCCAATCAGTAAGGTCAAGCCTGTATAGGCAGATGAGTAAAGTATGGAGCTATCCCTGAAGCATATGAAAGAGCAAAACACCAAATGATGTCAGCTATTGCAGACAAGTAAGTAAACTTGCCTTCAAGTTCTGTTTCAGTGCTAGATTTATAAGAATGTAGAGGAAAGAGTACTGATAGGAGAGTCACACAGACATACAGAAGGGAGGCAAAGAAAAAAAATGTCTATCCTATTGATCCCACAAGAGTTACATGTAATTGGCTCCTCTACACTTTTATTTTTAGTGTATGAAACTGCATTTTTAAATTTTGAATAGTATCATATTTTCCCTGACAACTCCACTCTAAAGAAGATCTTTTTCTGAAGGTTCCTTGCATTAAAAAAATGTGTATCTCTTTCCGTATTTGCTCAGAACCTCTAGATTCCAACAGAAACTTTTGATGAAATTCCTGTTTGATTCTCTTTTTTTAATGTATCCGGAAGACTGGAAAACTAGCAAACACATCCCAAGGGACAGTGAAGTCCTCTGCCAAGAGATATTTAACAAGCTTTTTTATTTTGCCTTGCTTTTACTTAAGTAAATTGAAATAATTTAATATGATCTGTTTTAATCACATTGTATATATATCTAAGCACATATTGACCTTTCCATATACCTTTATAAATGACTGAGAAGGCTTGGCCAAAGAGACTACATGTCTGGCATCCTTTAAAATAAGCTGGAGCCTACTTACCTCCATAAGGTTCACAATAATTTGCTGCCAGCCAACCATGTCCAGCTGGATTGTGGCAGCACGTTATAAATGACACGACTTGTGTCATCAATAAGTAAGTACATCTGTCAGTTTGTGACTATGCTTAGAGAAGTTGGAGATTCCTTCTCTTTTTTTCCTCCGAAATCTGCAAACTTTCTCTCCCCTGTTTTGCCTCCCTTTTTGAAACAGAACTATCATAATCTGAGCAATACAGTTGTTTGCTGCAGATGTTCAAATTTAGGCTGACATGCAGTATTAGATTCTCACATGTAAGGAGGTGATGATTCAGGCAGTTTCTACTGATACTTATAATAATCTTAATTATGTGTGCTATTTCACAAGTTAGCTCCAGACTGCATCATTTGCCCTCTTAAGCGCTTTCTTTCATGATTGAAAATGGCAGAGCAAGAGATGTCAAAACAGAGACTGCTTTTCTACCTGCAGGTCAGATGGTTGAGAAAAGAAAGCATTCAATAGCATTTCCTATTCTTCTAAGGATTATTTCTCACAGTTGCAACTTGGCCCAAAGTGGTCAGTGGTTGACAGGCTCTCCAGGCTAGCATAAAACGCCTGGAGGCGGAACTATTTTCCAGGCACCAGCCTAGTTCTTGGAGAGCAGAGCACTACTTCTGCATTCAGGTTAGCTCTTCTTGCAATGATGTTCAAATGCTAAAGAAGCTTCCTGTGCTTACCTCCCCCTCCAACCATACCCACACAGGACTGCTGTGGACTAAGCTCTTCTTCTTGTGCAGTAGAACAACAGGAAGGGATCTTTTCCAGGTGTCACACTGACTGGGTCTTCAGGTATTGGCACTCACAGGGTAGACTGTAGGTAGTGCCTCATTGCTGCAATAAGATAAAAACCAAAAAGAATGATCAATTCTTTTCTCAGAACATCGGGGGAAGACATCTGTATTATGTTAGATACTTGGTTTTGCTGGGCGCTTTATAGTCTTGACATAGATTCAATACAGGCACATGAATTTCTTGTTTCTGTAAAGAGTCCTACAGCAAGAAACTGCAGATTATTATTTGAATATAATGGTCAGAAAGTAACAGCAGTACTTGGTGGGTTTTTTTTTCTTAATCCAGATTCTATTTGTCATTCTCTTTCCTTTTTATTTCTGTGAAAGATGCACCGTATGTATTTCTTTAGACCACCTGTGGAAGCCCTGATGACTCAGAAGCTTCAGCTGCTATGGCTGTTTTAAAACCTGAAATCTTTTAAGTCATACTTTCTTGTGTTTCATTATTCACAGACTGGTTCAAAGCCTGCTAAAGTTAAAGATTCCTTTTCAGCTCTCAATTGGCTAGTATTTTGGTCATAATTTTCATTTTAAGGGAAGAAGAAATTTAATTCTGAATAACCATTCTGTCCTCTTTAGAGCATCTCCAAGAAGTATGGAAAAGTGTTAGGTGCTGGATCTGCCATTTCCTGAGCTCCAAAGACACAGAGAGGACCACTTTTATTCTTTAACTTTATAGCTCCCATCCAGCTTTCAGCACATGAACGCAGTCTCCTGCCAGAGTAGCTTGTGGCCAAGGTGACTACATCCTTAACAACGGGCCTCCTCAGCAGGAGTAACTTAGTGTCTGGGACCACAGCACTCTACGGGATAGTGCTTAGTCATTGACTGTCAGGCACCCTGCATGAATTTTAATCCAGCAGGAAAGACATGAGGCCACAGGAAGGTGCATCCCAGCCTTAAAACCAAAATGGAGCTTGCAGTCTGACAAAGATACAGATGGAGTTCACAACCTCCAGCAGCATCCATAAACTGTACGTTGCCAAACTCCATGCATTGTCCCAGGAGGGCACGCTCTGAGATGTATTTTTGTTATCTGCAAGGTAGACAGGACTTACAGTGTCTACTCTCTATCTAAACATGAATCTTGGGAAGAACACACATTTTGAAAAACTACTTTTTTCCTCTATTTATTCTGAATATATGTATGTCTCAAGTACTTAGAAAAAATCAATAATGAAAAGTTTATAAATCTGAACAGGTTCAGTAATGGGAATAGCAATAAATTTCCTTCTGTGTGATGAAGAGATAAAACTACTACCGCTTTGTGTCTATGGATGGAGGAGATAATTTGTATTTCTGGTTCTATTTTTGGCTGTTCCAAGCAGCCCTGCCATACAGGGAAGGTGGCCCTAATCAGTGCTGATGTGACTCCATCAAGGTCACTCCATCTCTAGGCCAGACCTTAGGCCGCTTTGACTTAGCAGTATAGGCACAGCTTCTGGATATAATGTCAGCTCTGACTCAAAGTTGCTGCTAGAATCAGTAATGACATTAGTCTTAATTATACAGATACAAAAAAGTCTGATGCAAACCCTAGCGTAAAGAACAGCTTAAAATGATTCTATTATTGAAATACTGAATCAGCAATAGCAACAGAGATAAACATATGGAGGCAAAGCGTATGGTAGACAAATGACAAAGACACATTACATAGTCTAAAAGCACTTGCCAACTAAAAATAGGCCCAGACACTGCACTTGGATCTCTTTGGGCTGACTCTGGCATCCATGTGGAATAAAACTATCTTCAGATGCCTCCACATTACAACCATACAAGTTCTCTTTCTTTCTGTTTGTAAATTCAATGGGGGTTACTTGACCACATAAATTATGGCAGAGCTGGAATATAATACTGCAGAAAAGAATGCTCCCCAAAATGCCTTGCAGTGCTCAATGATAGCCGTAAGCTGTGGAAAACTCCCCCAACCAACGACCCTCAGACTGTGAAGAAAAGACAAAACAGATGCACGGCTGTGATCCAAAGTACAGTGAAGAACTGGGTAACATCTTCCTTCATGGAGAAGGAAAGCTGTAGGAAGGAACAAAACAGGGGGCACTGCTTTACAAGCAAAGATCTCTGGCTATTTTTGATTTATCTTTACCAACTCTGTGCTCAATCCAAAGCCAAAGCACTTAACTATAAAACGAAATATGATACCTCTGTATTTGGTGTTGTCATGTAAATTTGTTTTAATTTTATATTTGATAAATACTGTTGGAATAAAAAATCTCTCTCACAGCAGAATTGGTTGACAGCCCCCTAAGTGCTGTGCCTTTTATAGTGTATCATAATTGACAACCCTTAGGTAGCTAGAGTATGCAGTCTATGAAATGGAGCGTGCTTGCTCTACGTTTGAAGAAAAGTAGGTGCAATGAAATGGTTCTTATTACTAGCTTTTTAAAACAAAATTTATGTGTGTGCTTTTACGAAAGCATGACTTCTGGATATATCAGCCTCAAGCCTTTCAATAGTGATGAAAAAGATCAATGCAGAACAATTTCTATGTCAAAAAGCACACACAAGCCATAAAGTATATATAAATTACTTAACTGGAACAGAGTTAAAATACTGCTGAATTCTCCACATTTTTAACATGCATTTTGTTTTTCCCAAACACATACTGATCAGCTTCTGAAACACAAAGCTTTTTGTCAAGCCACCCTTCTCCAGTGCTCTCCCTAGCCAAGAACTCGTTTGTTGTTGAACACTGGACTCAGGTGTTCCTAAATTTTTCTGGGTCTAACGAGAATCCGGACAATGCCCCTGGCTAGGCTTTGAGTAATGTTCTCAGCATGTGGATGCTCTGCCTAGCATCCTCAGGCTCTGCCACCCAACCACGCAGTCCCTGGACAAGCACTGGTGATTGCTGTCCCTTTTTTTGGCACAGGTGCCCCAGAACGTCAGCCAAAATACTTACAGCCTGAGGAAGAAAGGCACAGGGGAAACAGAACAGAGAATAGTTTATAAGAATAAGTTTAGTTCAGAATTCAAAACCAAATGTACTCTTTTATTTCTGTTTAGGGAAAACCCTGAAAAACGTAGGCATCTCTTCAGAAGTGGATTTAATTATGGCATCCTGAGAAGTTTTAACTTTCCTACAACTATGTGCTTTGTCTTCTGGTTCACGGAGTCCCACCCTCTCGGCTGCTGGTTAGCTTGTTCTGTCGCATGGCAGCAGATCCTGCTAGATTCTCCATGAAGTCCTTGCCCTCTTCTCCTGTGCCAGTTTTTTGTATGTGGAAGCCTAAGATACTGCCTTCAGCTCACTGCAGGTCAGAAGACTTTATCAGGGAAACACCTCTGTACATTTGCCCTGCCTTTCCACTCTTCTGTAAGCACCTATCATTAGCCACTGGTAGAATGAAGCCATCACACTCAATGGACCTTTGGTCTGACCCAGTACTGCCATCCTTGCCACCTTCTTGTCTGCATCTATGGGGCAGTGAGCTGGAGATACATCTCCATCAGTGCCACTGGGATACCTGTTCCTCAGGCAACTGGTTTTCACATTACCCATACCAGTAACCTGAACTCATGCTATCTACAAATCTACATTACGAAAGGATACCCAAAATCTCGCTGCAGGACTGTCCGCATGTAGGCTGGTAATGTAAGCAATCAGCAAATTTGGACTGAAGCTCAGCCTTAGGTTTGTGTTCAAGAATTTGCATATACTACAGATGTGCCCCTCAGGCTGTCCCCTGACCGATGCACATGGCAGGCTCAGCCTGGTTTCCTTATTTCACATTCAGTGACTTTTCATTTCAGAAACCTCAGGGCCCACACAAAAGCACCATTTTCTTAATGTCAGGCCATCCCTCAAAGACAGCACTCCAAAACTTTTATCATCCCAAATTATATGCTTACCCTCATTACCTAAGTCTTAAAACAAAAGCAGGTAATGTGCTGCAGGCAACAGTCCCCAGTATGTGATTGCATAGAGCACAACGAACAAGTTGCATGACTATATGGATAATTAGGTTCACAATTTGAGCAGATCCCCAGAGCTGAATGTTGCCCAGCTGGGCTCAAAAAGAACATTCCTGCCACACAAGAGACTAAAGATCCACAGAGGGCTTAGCAAAGCACTGGGGTAGTTTGCATGGATTAGGTAAGCATCTACTGTCTGTCAACTAAATGCAGAGATAGAAAACGTCCTTTGGAGTTAATCTTGGGGTAAGTAGATTAAACACGGTTTTCTTGCATTTCCCTCCACCTCTGTCTCAAACTTCTGACAGAGATACGGGATGCAGGTGGTTGAGCATGTAAATAACTTCCGTTCATTTTTATCTTACCTTGGCTTGTGCTAAAACCTGATTTTGAACTGGCAAACCCAGATTCCTGCCACTTGAGCAGAAGTGGCAATCTTTCCACTAGAAGGAATCTTTTTGGGACACATTAGCCATGCCCACTGTGGAAGTACATTTTCTTCAAAGCATCCCAAGTAATAACTACAAGCACTAGTTCTTGGCTATACAATCAGTCTAGAAACCAGTCACTGAGGCATCTCTGCACAAGTGTCTTCCAGCGACAAGCAAGCCCAACTAAATTTGGCAGCAGCAGGATGGCTGGGAAATACACCTGGTATTTGTGCAAAAATCTTCCATCTCGAAGGGGCAGCCATTAATTTCTAAGGGCTGACGACTCTAAAGATCCAAGACACACAACATGGCCCTTGTCGTTAAATGGCTGGACTCCACATATACTAAGGTCTCCATTCAGCAATTCAAGAGAATAATTTGTAACTTTAGACTGAAACCATGGACTATATGAACTGTCACATCACTGAAAACGTGCTGCAGACTGAAAAAGCATTTAGGATTTTTTCACAGTAGGCATAAGAATAGATAGATTTAGGGGGTCAAGGGAGTTGGATTTACATCAACCAGTTTCCAAGTGTAAGTGGAGGATATTTTATAGGTGGCCCTGCTCCTCAAGTTCAATTGACAATTAATTACATGTGGGAAATGAAAACTGCTCACTCTAGCGGTGCTTTGTTTCTGTAGTGCTGGCAGGGGTGAGAGGTAACAATTGTTCAGCATGGTGAGGATGGTGCTCTGCTGCTGAACAAAGCCAAGTCATGGGGTGACAGATGGCAGATGAGATTCACCACAGGCCTTGAGGAGGCTGTACCATCTCTGGTGTTCTCCATCTCTTTCAGCTCTGCTGGCTGCTCCTGGAAGTAGGTCAGCGGGACTGTGACCTTAACCCAACCCCCTTTTTTGCTTTCAGAGAAACAGCTGAGAACCAAATGCCATCCCTATGCACCCTGTGAGTGAAAGTGCAGCTGCGGTTCCCAGCTCTTGTCCAGGTGTGCACAGGAGAGACACTCCACTGCTCTCCTTTGGTGTAGTGTTCATTGCATTCCCTTGCACGCATCCATGTCAATAAAGCTACTGACGTTTTCATTTCCACAGTTGGTAACCACAAGAATAAACGCGCCTTTCCAGGTGGCTTCTACTCAACCTCCCCACGTGGATGACTTCCCTTGCCCATGGCCAATTTTCTTATACTCTCTTTCACATCCCAGGGAGGAAATCATACTCACGTCTGCATGGGGGGAGGCGAGAGCCACTTGTGAAAAAGTGAAAAGAAAAACCAACCAGGAAAAGCAGAGATTCACTTCTAGAACTTCCTCTCAAATAATAACTGTTCCTAAAGAGAAGGTCCCAATACATCTAAGGTAGAACTTTTAAAATTAAGTTTTTAATTAATTTCCACATTTTCTGTGCTAGAAAACACTACTGCCAAAATCCAGTCACCTCTAAGGGTATATACTATGCAACTCAGGGAAACGATGAAAACTGTCAAGCTCTCAGGGTTCAGCATCTAGATTTTATTATCACCGTGGCAGGTGACAGCACTGATACCAGCCCCCCCTCAGCAAGTGACAACTGCTGCATCTCTAAAAAAATACCATTTTTTCCCTGCCCCCCCCCGCCCCGCCCCCAGTGCTAGGGTGAAATATGCTTTCTGCTACAACTCTCCAGACATGCTGCAATTTCCAACCCTACCTGCTGGAACAGGAGCCTTGGTTTTTAGTCTTTTCTTTCAGAGGGGGGTTCACCAGAGCAGAGTCCACCTCAGGTGACTGGCACACGCCCGGCGCCTACCACTGACCTCGTCCACAGTACGACCATAATGCCAATTGTGAACCACCATTTCAGAGATCAGGCCGAACGCTAACAGTGCTGATGTGTTTTACCTTTTAAATACATTCCGATACCGCGGCCGCGGCCCCCTCCCCCGCGGCCGCGGCCCGGCCACAGCGCCGAGCGGCTGCAGCGCCAGGCGGGCCGGGCGGCGCGGGGCAGGGCGGGGGGGGCAGTGCGCAGGCGCGGCTCTCGGCCCCGCCCCTCTGGCCCCGCCCGCCAATCGGTGGCGCCGGGCCCTGCCGCGCCGTGCCCTCCGCTGGCGGCCGGGGCGGCGTGTCGGGGCCATGGCGGCCGCCGTGGGGCGCGTGCTGCGGCTGGGCGGCCGGTGGAGCGTGGCGGCGCCGGGCGGGCCGCGCGCCCAGGTGAGAGCCGAGCCGGGCCGGGCCGGGCCCCTTCCCCGCCGCCCAGCGAGCGAGCGGGTGCCGCCTGCTTTGTGCCCTGCGGCTCCTCCCGCGGCCACCGCAGGCGGGCGGGAAGGGGGAAGGTGGGGTGGGGGAGGGCGGGGAGTTGTCTGTGTCCCTGCCGGGGTGACCCCGCGCTCGGCTCGGAGGCGCCGGTTGGGCCGGGATGTGGCGGCGGCCCGGTCCCCGAGGCAGCGGCCTGTGCGCGGGGCCGGCGCGGCGGCGCTGGCGGGCGGGTCAGCCTCCCGGGCGCCGCCGTTACTTCGCGCGGAAGCGTGGTTAAGCCCTGACGTGTTTATAGCGCTAGAATTAACAGTCATCTCGAGACCGCAGCCAACGCAGAAATCAGGTACCTTGACATGGTAGTTTTTGAGGTTGATGATCTCGACTGGTGTTTGGTCAGCAGGTGAGTAGGGAATGAAGCCTCCCAGTTCCCCCATGGAGAGAGAAACGAGCACCGGGAGTGCAGTGACTTCTGACCGACCGGCGTTGCCTGTCTGCGTTGGGAGGTACCGGTGTTCGGCCGGTCACCGCTCAGTTAAAAAGCGTAGCTGCTGCCAGTGTTGTGGGCAGCCACTGTGTCCGTGCGGTGGTATTTCATACACATGTATATTTATTTAATCAGTGACCAGCAAGTGGATAAAAAGGCATGCTGGTGACACTTTATAGTTACAAAGTAATTCAGGAGAGTAAGGGCCGAAGACCTGTTGGGTGGCTGAACTCAACCAAACCGTGGGGTCACAGAAGGTAGATGCAGTGAGGAAATGAGAGGTAATGCTGGAAGGAACAATCTGAGCTGTTTATATTGGTTACTTCTAGGTTAACTTTACCCATTTAGGGATACAGACCTGGTGCTTGTGCGGGTAGTACTCTGTGCATTGCTCAGAAGTACACACGGCTAAGTTGTGCAGAATGAGAAAGAGAATAGGGCTGAAAATGTGCAAATGCTTGATTTTGTTCTCGGTTGGAATAGTTTATGTTGCTTTGGTTGTCCTGCATCGAAGGTATGGTTATGATTGTAGCTTCATTTTCCTGGCTAGGCATCTGCTTGAGTTTGAGCTGAAAATTATTTGCGTTGTAAGTAAGGAAATGATCTCGGAGGAGGAGTCACTGTAGAAGGTAGGGCTGGAAGGGGCTTTGAGAGATCATCTATCTACTCCTCCTGCCCCCAGGTACCTAAGCCTATAGCTATATACAAATCATCTAACTGTGAACTAAGGGATATGAAGGGAACAAATGGGAGGCAAGGGCTCAGGAAACTTAAGAGACTGTTCTTTCCATTAGGTGTGGTTAACCTGTGGAAGTATTCAATGAGGATATTCAGTATACCAAGCAGTTGTGTGAATACAAAAAGCAACGTAAGGAACTTGGAAGAAAATTCCAATGAGGACTGTTAAAAACAAGATATCAGCATGTCTTTGAATCACAGATTGCTGGAAACTGGGGAAGTGTCCTGGGAAAATTACTACTACTTCTTTCTCCTCTCCTTGTGCCCATGCCTGGCTGCTGTTGAGGACAGGGCAATAAGTTGATGTACCCTTGTTCTGACCTGCTGTAGCTGTTTCTTATATTAAGCATTTACCTGTCCTTACTGTTAAGGAACTTCTTATGATGCCTATCTTAAAAATCTCTTGTTTAGGTCATTACTTCTTGGCTATCTTAGTGGGGGAAACAGTTTAATTTCTTGCCTTTTTTTTTTTTTTTTTTTTGCATTTGAAAGTGTCTGGTGTTGAGAGAGGAAATGGGAGAGAAGCTTCGTAATTCCTGTTCCCTTAGCTTTGACTGAGCAACAGGTTTAGTTTCTTATTATTCTAATAAGCAAACTGCAGAGATTTAGCACAATTTATAAAGAAAAAAAAAAAAGATCTGGCTTAGTTACTGTCAGTCACTTCCAATGTGTTTGAATAGCTGTTCTCAACAGAGAAGTACAGTGTGCCATACACGCTGTTTAATTTGATTGGGTCGGGTATTTTCTCTAAATCACTGTGGATGGTATATGTACTGATATCAAAAGAAGATGATAGAACTTTGGTGATGGTCTTTCAGGACTACATACTTGGAATAGAGTAGCTTTTTCCTGCAGTTGTTACTAAGCTAAAGTCGAAGAGCCTGTTAATATTTGATTCCTTGTGCTTCAGAACAACTGGATCTAAATTATGTTCCCTGTTACGCACCTCTGACACTTGCCATGTATCTATACATTTACTATCTT
This sequence comes from Falco rusticolus, assembly GCF_015220075.1. Classification (NCBI taxonomy): domain Eukaryota; kingdom Metazoa; phylum Chordata; class Aves; order Falconiformes; family Falconidae; genus Falco; species Falco rusticolus. The sequence goes on along the minus strand of NC_051188.1, from coordinate 67,388,393 downwards.
TTATTTCCATAGTACACAGTGTAAGCAAAACTTAATACATAGATTTGGTCAAATATGCACAGAAAGTAGAATTTTTCTGGGTGGGGAAATGCCGTTTTACAGTTAACCTCTCAAGAGACTTCATTTTGAGAAGTTTTTTCTGATGAAGTACTTTTTGAAATTAAGTATAAAGATAATATAAAATCAGTTAAGCATATTTGCTGACACCTTGTCATACTTTCTGATGTGTTTTACAAAATGCTTCTTAAAACATAAACCTGATACTGGCTTACCTAATTAGTTTGTAGGCTGAATGGAATCTGAGATTCCGTAAATACTGGTCTAAACACCGGAAAGCCACAACTTGTCCACTGAACAAAAAGTAATTCTTTAGAAACTGGAGATGGGTCCACGCATTTACATTCTGTATGATTGCTACGTAATAGATGTTTTTTCTTGTGCAACAAGTGACTAGAGGGCCAGTGTTTGTATCTTCAATGTCTACTGGGTTAAGCATGTCCTGCATGCTTTTGTGGTTAAACACCTCCAGCTCTGTGTCTCCTAGGGAAGCTTTATTCCAAAGATAACTTTTTAGTACAGATTTTTTTGTGTGCTGCATGGCTTTGGAAGAGGAGATGGTTGAAGCCTGCCAGCTTAGAGCATGGAAGCAGCATGAAAATGGTGAAACTGCATGCCTGCCACATCGTTTGGTGTTGTCCTCAATCTGTGTAACTATGTCATGTTGTGAAAGAGGCAACGTTTATTCTTAAATTCAACCCTCCTGTCTCCAATTCTTCTTTCCTCCCATTCCAAAAGTACAGACATCTTGATTCTTCTGTTAGTGATACGTGTTGATTTTATATGCATATGACTCCAAAATGGCAAAATGAACAGGAGGAGTAAACAGACAAGTCCTAGTTCTTTCTCTTCTTGGAAAAAATAGGCCACAGAAGTTGAAGTTGTCTGAAAATGCTTGCTTTTTTTTTTCCTATGGCAAATTTTACATAAGCTGATTTTCTATAAATTTACGGTCTCCCTGGAGAATCAGGATTTGCCAAGCTAGGTTGCTCAGGAAGAAGTCAGGAGGTGAGACAATACCAAGGAGTTGGGTGCAGAAGTAAAGGCTTTCCTTTCCCCTCTATCCTGGTGGAAGAGGCTGTTATTTCAGAAGTACTGTTAATAAACATTATTATTTAAGTAATGATGAGGCTTCTGTCTGCAGTAATGCTTTAGGAAATATGTAGAAGTGAATGCAAACCTTTATGGTTTCCTCTAGAAAGTAGAGGAGCGTGCTTTCCTGTTTGACTGAAATGCCAGAAGCATCTAGCTGTGCTTTGCAGTTCTTGCCTGTACCACCCATGAAATAGTACTCTTATCCCAGAAGAGGTACCCAATACAATAGATATTAATTTGCATAAGAGGCTGTTTTCTAATTATGAACAGTTTGTGTGTCCAGGGACTTTTGATTAGTGACGAATTGAAACTAGGGAAGAATATGAATAGCTTGAGGGAAGGAGGACAAAAATGAGAAAATTACAATAGAAATTGACAGGAATAAAAGAAAGCAATCTTTAACTTTAAAGTATTCTGTTTAAAGCGTAGCAGAGAGAAAGCAATTTTGGACCAAGTAATAAGGAATCATATGTTCATTAACATGAATTACAAATAATTAGTTACTATTAAGACAAGTAAGACAGAAGATGAATTGAATTCTTTCCCGAGGAGTGACTAGGAGAGAAGAATAGGGAATATGCAGATACCTCTGCTTTCCTTACTGCTTTCTAAGGAAATCATCAGAGCCTTGCCTGTGGAAAATGTGTAAATTTAAATTTTTGATTATTTTTCTTTTAATTCTGTATATGTCAATGTAACTTCACAGAAAACATGAATATAAAAAAAAGAAGGGGCAAACCAGGACTAGCATTGCATATGATACATATAAACTTTGGAGAAAACAAAGCAACAACAGGCTCTTCAGCAACAAATTCTGTCTTGGAGATGTTTTTAAATCTTTTCTGGCAGAAGTATTGGTTACTTTTCTGAGGTATGTGCCTTGGGGGGGCATATCTTTATATCAGGGTGTAAAAGCATAGAGGGTCAGTTCTTTCCATCTCGTGTGACCTTGTTATTCAGGGATTACCTTACCTGCTATATCAAACCTTACTGAATTCACAGAACCTATCCTGCAGCACAGGTATGTGGTGTGCATAGGTTTAAGGCAGGCTATTGTCGTTTTTATTCCAAATCGAAATTTTAGGTGGGGTTGTCAGATTTTGTATATTAAGCCTGAGACAATCGTGGACGGGTAAATGGATCCTGAATAGCTTTACACTTACTTATGTGCAGCCAATTAGATGCATTGGACCAGCCAGCCTATCCTGGGCTGTCAGATGTCCAAAATACCACCTAGGCTCTGCAAAAGTATAAGAAAAGCCGTGTTTTATTTCCTGTTCACGTAGGAGTTGGAAGTGTAATACAGAATACCCAAAGCTTCTAGTCACAGGAGAAGTTCATGTAAGCTAACTCATGTTGCTAACAGAAGGTGGAAGTTTGATCTGCTGTAGTGTTTACCTTGCAAATATATCCGTGTAATCTTGTTTTGATGAGTTGTGTGTTTGTATCACTGCGGTTATAAATGGGTTTGAAGATTACTGTTGTATTAGTTACAGGAAGACAGCAAGTTTTTTATGCTATTCATACTAGCTTAACTCAGAATGGTAAAATCCATCAAAATGGTGAGCACGTCTAAATTGTGGTCTGGAGAAGACACTTTGCATGACATGGGCATTTAATAATTTCAAATACTAGCTTTATTCTGTTCCTTTATAATAAGAACCCTAACTAGTTCACTTTGTTGCGTGTGTTTGGGTTTTAATGTTTGGCTAAAGGTAGACTGAGGCTGCAGCTCCAGGAGCAGCAAAGGCAGTTTAATAATTTGCTGAAAGAAAGGAAAGAGAGGACTCTCCCTCTGCTTCCTTGCTCAGGGTTGTGTGGTACAGCCGTCTTCTCGTGTCAGCTTTGGCTCTCCTCAGAGCCTTCTCTGAACTGCTCAGACTTACCCGCTCAGCTGAGAACTGGCCACTTGTTGGAAGTCAGTGTTCTGCCGCATGTAGGGAGCTGAGCTGGCTTGCAGAAGAGTCCAAGTGCCAGAGCTGGCACAGGGTGAGTGAAGGGAGTGGAGCAAGGAGTGCTAGTAGGTGTGGGCTGTGAGATGGGCTCGCTCTGCCTTGTGAAACTGCACTGGCTGCCTACAAAGCCAAGCTGTGGCACGTTGGAGGGGCTGGAGAGAGGTGTTTTGAGGTACTATCTGGCAAATAGAACTGGGCATTTTTCTGATTCAGAATTGATTATTTTTCTGTCTCTGCTTTTGTCCCACACATACTTTCTTTTCTTGTGATTCCCGCTCTGCCCCTGCCCACAGAAGACCACACAAATAATCAGCTCTCATTCAGTTTGTCAAATAATTAAGCTGCAGAGGACTTTAATACTGATGTTGGAGAGACAAAATAGTGCATAATTTTGGCACTAGGCCAGCCTTGGGACATTACAGCTCTGTCAGTGAAGCTCCTGTTTGTCTGGCAGAGGGTTTGGTTGAAATTCGTCACCTTAACTACTGATTGTCTTGAGAGAAATAAAACCAAACCTGTATCCCACAAAGATCAAAAGGTAACTGTCCCCTGAGATATGATTTCTGAGCTGGAACAATGCTCAGTAGTATTTGCTGGTGAGAACTACCGTCCTATTTTTCTAATTGTTCTGCCTGAGATGGTGAAATAGCTTAAGGAACCATTCTGGCATTGTGAACTCCCTCGCCTTTCCAGAGCCTTTAGCAGTATTTGTGCGGCCATATGCTCCTGAAAGCCATTAGAGAGCTACCCCACAGATTCTGTTCGTACTTTGTATGGGATGCTTTTAGATGAAGGCAAAATCTGCTTATGTGCTGCTAGATTTTGATTTTCTTTCAAGACTGCATTTGTTGATCAGTGCTGTTTTACTGGGTGTTCCCAAAATGAAACTACGTTTCTTTCCATCAGAAAAATCTTCTGAATTAATTGTAATGTGTGAAAATGTTCAACTTTTAGAATGTATTTATCTCTATGGGCATTAATCAATTGGAAGTAAACGGTTTCATGAGTAATACTGCCTTTTCTAACTTACTACAATAATGTGTTGAATCTTCTTACAGGTATGAGTGGCTTGTGTACTATTCATTTTATTTAGAGCTCACTGTGCCAAAAATATAAAATAAATCTCTCGCTTTTCTTTTTTCTTTTTTGTTAGACATTAAGGCTAATCTATACCACTACAGCAGTGCAGAGGAAAAATGTAGGAGCCTCAGGACCTGAAAAGTACACGGAGGCATTTATTAAAAAACAGATTGAAGAGTTCAACCTAGGAAAGAGACATTTAGCCAACATGATGGGAGAAGATCCAGAAACTTTTACCCAAGAGGATATTGATGTAAGTACAGTTGCTCTGTTGGAGAAGTAATTTACTATAGAGTTTCAGATATTGAAAGCACTTTACTTCAGCATGAGCTCCTCAGCTCTTTGTGAATTTTAATCAAATTGTCAGAATAAGAAAGAATACTACTATACATTGAAAACATTGCAACTGTGACTCTGAATAGAGATTCTACCCCTGCTACCATGTAAGGTCAGACATCACAGTATAGAGCTGTATACCGTATCTTGCTAAAGCACAGTAGGTTCTTTTAAAAAGTACTAATGGATAATCCTGTTGATCTGAGGTTATAAGAGGCACTGTAAAGGCTTTTGTAGCACTTCAAAATGTTTACCCACAGTTTGACCTGCTGTGTATATTTAGGTCAGGTTTTCTTGTATGATACTGTGGTTGCTAGTAATGCAAATTAAACTTTATAGGATGTTTTACAACTCCCACTCTGGTTTAGGTTAGAGATTTTAATATAGACATGAATTTAAGCTCATATCGGTAGCTTCAAATGTAGTATTTTATTGCAGTTTCCTGACAACTGACAGATGGGTGGCTTCCTCTTTCTCTGTGTCATTTAGGCTCATGTATAGAAACGTTCCCTTTCACTCAGAAAAATGTTTTGTTGCATGGATTTTTTTAATGTCCCACATGGTCTTCACTTCTGTCATTTCTATCTTATTTTATCACACGGCAGAGGTAGGGAGGAGAAATGTCATTTGGTGACATTCATTCTTAGGTGAAGCTGTGTGAAGTCTCATGGCTGAAGCTTTTCCTGTGCAGCAGCTATGCTATTACTATAGCCATGGCAGCACAGTGTATCAGCAGAGCCCTTAGGGTAGACATAGTAATGGTATGTGCGAAAAGAGGAGTGCATGGTTTAGTTTTTTGAGGGTGAGGAGATTGTTGCCTCTCAGTGGCAAAATTCTGTCAGCATAGCCGAGTCCACATAAGAGGTCTTGACAGCGTGCTTATGCCAAGACAGACCTACATCTGTAGGTGGTGATACAGGCTGATTTCAAACATATTTGACAGGCTTCAAAACTTAAGTTCTGAAAACTTCTCTGAAAATAGACAGCAAAGTAGAGAAGAGACACAGTTAATGGGCTGCTGAGAAAAACTCTGAAATGAGACTTGAGTTTTATCAGGTATCAGAAAATCCGTAAGGGAAGCTTCACTGCAAGTCACAAATCCGTAGGAAGCCAAGCTTTGTGAGTACAAAGCTATGCACTGATATTTCGACTGCTTCTGTTCAGAGTCATAGATAGCACTTTGCTCTTCTACAGACAGGTGCCAATGCAGGAACCCTTCCAGCTCTCAGGGTAGGGTGGATAAAGTCCTCTCAACAGCAGAAGTATTCACTGAGGCATCTGAGCCAGCTGTATTAGCAGCCTGTTTCTGTATATTGGCTTTCTTATTTCTGTGGAGACTACAGAATTTCCTTTTCCTGTATTTTTCAGATGTGCTTTTCTGAACTTTAATGACCTTTATCTTTTTGAGTTACTTTCTTGTAAAGTATTCGTGCAGAGACCTGCCACCAGAATACCTCCCATATTAGTACAGGATGATGATGATGCTAATAGTTCAGTTTGTTTGCCTGAAAGGTTACTGGTAGGTGAATGTGTTAATCTTTAGTCTGGCATCCTTCTGTGACAGGGTCTAGTGGGAAGGCTTATAGCAAGACTGCAAGAAATGGTAAATGACTGTATCAAAGCAGTGGTTTCTTCCTTATGAATCCACAGCACTATGATTGTTTGCACAAAATTAACTGAGCTCCATCATTAGTAAAAGCAGATTCATTCTGGAAGTCAGTTCTTACAAATGCAGTGCAGGTGACAGATATGGGACTGCTTTGCAGACTCTTGTTTCTGAAAAGGTGGAGAAGTGGAGCCAAAAGAGTAGTGTTTTGTTTGGTGGTACCAAATATCTGTGGTACATGTTTGATTTCTTCATATTCCATCAGGTGTTGGAAAATAATTAGTGTGTAATGGTGTCTGCTATGCATAATTAAATTTCTGTTATAAAAATATAAAAGCTGCTTAAGCACTGGCAGGGGAATTATCAAGCTTTACATTTCGAACAGTAATAATTCTTTCTGATGAGTGCTTATATACCTCCATGTCTTACACTGTTAATCAGTCTGTGCAGTCTGTTTCAGAAGCAGACATCAGAATTCTGTCCTTCAGTGGAATTTTAGGAATAGTTTATAAAAGCTAAACCTTGTGGAGTTTTAAACAGGAAAGTAAGTTGACTTACTTGCTAATCCTTCTGGATGTTGTGGAAGCAGAATTGCATCTTACTGATGCTTTTATTTAGGAATGAAAAGTTAAGCTGTGCATTACAACTGTGTTTCTGGGGGAGAAAAAACAATCCAGCAAATTGATATATAACTCTGCAGAAGTCTTCCAATTGCTTTTTAATTGATATTACAAACCTCGCTCTGAAGCTAGGATGTTTTATTCTCCTATGTGTGAATATGTGCTATGAAGTTTTTCTAATTGATTTGGTTTGCCCATTACATTTGATGTATCATTTTTCACAATATTTCATAATTTGTGCTCATTTCTAATGAACAGAGTCGTTAGGACAGGCATGTCTAAGTACAACTGACAGCTAACATTAGGTGCCAGATGCAGTTTATAAAGCTATGTAGAACTGTAGAGAACAGTTTAAATAAATTAGCACCTGTACATTAGTCTCACTTGCTGGTAATTTATAAGCGAATCAGTAGAGATGACATTTAGGTAAGTCATTGATCAAGTTAACAGCTGCATTCCCACTGCCCAGCTGGGATACCTAATTAATAGAGATTGCTGTCCTGACCTAGTGCTTCTCCCGGTTGAGTCTGTAATCCTTTTATTTTGTGATTTAAGTTTTAACTTACGGTTGTAGTAAACAGCCCACCTTAATTTTCCACTGTCAGTTCTGTGATATTCTACTTTAAACCCCAGAAATCTAAGTAAGATTAATACAAGCGTCTTAATCTTCATGACCTATTTATATGCCAGTATTTTTATTATTCATTTTTATGCAGTCACTAAATGCTCTCCCAGATATGAGCTCATCATAAAGCAATACTCTTAGGGGGGGGAAAAAAAGTTAGTAAAACTCAAAAGCTAGAGGTCTCTGCTAATTTTCTCTTGTCTGCCTTGGGACCTACTAGATTGTTGTCAAGAAGATGTAGGAATTTGAATCTAAAATATATGTTTATCTTCCATAGTATATATATTGTTGCAAAAGTAGCAGTAAGGTGGTTAACTATGAAAACGTTAAATGCGCAAAAACTTCATTCCTCATAGGGTATGGTTTCTTTCAGTGAATTAAGACTAATGAAAAATAGGTTGTATTCAGTTACTTTTAAAAGTGGCTCAGCACATCTGATTTCTAAATAACATTCAGATTTTAGCAACACAAAGTGTTAGAAATGAGTGAATATGGAAACGTCAGAAATGTTATTCAGAACAAAATATGTTTCTGAACTTGATTTCTGCAAGAAGAGTGCATTGTCCAGCATTGTCCTTACAAGAAATATTGGATTTTGTATTGTTTTTTAAATAGCTGACTAGAATGCTTTTTTCAATTCCACTCCCCCCGCCCCCCCCCTCCCTGGTGTAGCCAAACTGCATCAATATTTTCTTACTTCTGCATCAAAATCCATCTGAACTGATGACTGCTGTATTTCTTTTTTTCCTTGTATAATACCGTTCAGTGTTTTGAAAAGTTGAAATGAAGACAAAAATAATAACTGCTACTTTCAAAAGGTTTTTTGCTTTTTTTTTTCCTGTGCAGGCTCTGGAAAAATACATTAATTTTTGTTTTGAAAATTATTAGTATAAAAATAATGCAATATTAAAAAGTGGTTATTTTTTTTCATATGATGCTAGTGGTTGGTCTTTTTTCTTTTTAAGTGATGAGGTTAAAATGATCCATTATTGTGAACTTGAAACTTTTTCCTGTCCAAGCTAGTATTCAACAGGGATGAATGATTGGGGTGGTTTCAATAAATTTTAGTTAGTTGTTAGAGGAGGATTTTGTTTTACAAGGTAATCTTAGGTGTGTCGCTGTTTTGTGGGTTTTTTTTTTTTGTGTGTGTGTGCTTGTTAACCTTTTCTGTCTTGTAAAGTCTGAAATAGTTGGTTGGTTTTTTTATTTTTATTATTCAACACTTCACTTCCCATTTTTGTCTCATTCATTCCTGGTTCTTCCCCAAATACTCTGAATTTTGGATGCTGGAAACTTAAAGAATACTGCTAGTGTGGTTAGAAGGAAAAAGAGCTGTTCCAGCAGACATCTCAGTCAGAAATGCTGAAGTGCAGTGGCTGAATAACATGATTCAAGAGGCAAGGTTTAAGAAGGCTTTTGCGTGATGAAGTTGAGCAGAAGCTGAAATGGCTATTGCTCAGATGTGTGATATCTGAGCAGCAGTGACACAGAATCATCAACAATGTTTTGATGTAATAAAAGGACATTTTGATGTAATTATGTACTGACAGCATCTCTGCCTATAGAAATGGTCACTCTCCCAGCAGTTATGGCAAGCTTAGAAACTAAACTGTTATGGCATTAAGTGTCACTTCCACCTCAGTGTTTTCATGGTTGAAGTTTTGTGTATATCTAAAAAGGAATAAGCAGGATTCTTGAGCCCTCTGCCAGAAGGGATCTGTTGCAAGGGAACCCCAGGGTGGAGGTGTTTTCATCCCCCTCCCCGCCTCCGCCTTTCATTCTTTTCTACACAATACCTTTCCTCACAGGACATTACTTAGATACGTATCTTTGCATGTGATTTCAGCAATGAAAATTAGTGGAATGTTTTTGTGTTTGAGCTGTAGATCCAACAAAAGTGTGGGAAGACACTTGGGCAAGATCAGTTTGCCCTGCCAAACTTTTCCCACTTACGGCGGGTTACTGAAGGACTGAACTGGCGCAGTCTCCTTCCCCTATCCCAGTACGACTTGGTCAACTCTATATTTGAATTAAGATACTGAATTCTTAATTTCTCAAGACCTTAGAGAGAAAAAAAAAAAAAAAGGTAACCCTTACTGACCCAGCTGAATTTGTTTGATTCAGAGTTAGTCTCTGACGTTTGAGAAAGTGAGCAAATAAAACCTAGGCAGGGAAGGAGGATCAGAAGTCAGTGTGTGCAACATGCACAGCGAAGAGGGAAAATAAAGGCGTGGCAGGTTTGCTGAATTTGCATGACATGCCACATGCAGTGCTGGACAGATTATTTAATGAATTGGTTTGCATGTTTGAAGGACTGCCAGATAGGATTTATTATTTTTTTTTTAATAGGGATGGAAGCTTGTTCTGTTCTTATTATTCCAACTGGCTTGAATTTAAACTTAGAGCTGCAAGTGAAAGACATTGTAGTCCTGTGCACAGTATATTGAATCATCTGGTCCCTGAACTAGTGATGATATAACAGGATTTCTTTTAGTTTGCTATAGTAATGTTAAGTTTACCAATGCAGTTTAAGAAATGTCTGATGTCAATTATCATGTTACTAACATATATTCATTATGATCTGCTATTTTGAAAGGTGTGACTACTGGGTATTTTTTTTCCTGCATGGATCAACAGTGGAGTTTAAAAACAAACATTCTTTTCAAATCCTGAAAGGAAATAGCTCAGATTTTTTTTTTTTTATAGTAACTCTTAGCAGAAGCAGGCTGTACCTATTCCACCTTTTTCAGTAGCTTATGTAATTATTTTTGGAAACACTAATGTGTCACTAGGTACCAGGATTTTTAATTGTGTTTCTGCTGAAAATAATGATGGATATTTGTTTTTTAGAAAGTTGTGTTTTATTTCAAAAGACAGTGGCAACAGTGTGATTTAACAAATAGAATTATGAAATAGCATCCCAGACCCTGTGGAGGCTAGTGGGATGAATGAATCTTGTATAGCTGAAATGATGGCCTGAAGACAGAGGTTCTTGGTCATATTAAGCACAGTATTCCTTCTCTCATCTAGACTTCAAGTCAAATTAAGCACTAGAAGAAGGATATGGGCCATAACCCTTAAGCTGAAAGCCACTCCTGGAATGGAAAACTGCAGTTAAATCTAAAAGGTTTCTTGGGAACTTTACTGCTAGCATTTAAACCTTGATTATAAAGTTTTAAGAGGACATTCACCTGCTTTTCCTGTGTTCAGGAAAACGCAGAATGTGCAGTTAAATCTCTACGGAATTTTGACTTGAGACATGGAGATTCCTGAAAGGAAACCTGTGTTCCAAATCTGAAGACATTGTCAGATTTCAGGAAAATATTTAATGGTTATTTGTCCTCCAATTGCAGTTTGGAGAGATGAATTCTGATGTCATTTCCTAAGTTTGATCCACCATCTTATTTTATTGCTACTACATGTGGGTGTTGAGAATTACAGTTTCTCTGAAATACCCCTTTTCTACAAGATTGAAACATTTGCATAGACAAAAGCAGGTTCTAAAATAAAGTTTCCAAGAGGCAGACTGACTTGCTGTGTAGTTGCTAAAAGTACAGTCTGAGGACACGGCTATTTAAAATTATTAATAAACTTCTGAATAAAGTTGAACTGGAGTCTGTTGCATCCCAGGATAGCTCCTAATGGGATGTAAAGACAAATACCTCATCCTTTGTTATATCTCCATAAAAAGGTAGAAGGCAGGAAGACTCTTGTTTCTTTCCATTTTGGAACAATGAAAAAGTGAACTTACACAGTGAACTGTTTGGCTAGTTGTCATGTGGAGAGCTGAAAGTAGACGGTAGGGTTTGTTTGTGCTTTGGTGTGAAAGACATGATATACACTCAAGCAATATAAAATAAACTTTATAGAAGTAGAAGGTCTCAGATGGCAGCCATTCTCTTCATTAGAAATGTTAAATTGTTATATTTAGCTTTTATTAAGGTGTCATAGTTACTGTAACTATTTTGACTGAGATTCTGGAAATGCTTGTATAAAGACTACGTCTTAAGTACACACACAGTCAGTCTCAGTATCCTGTAATAAATTCTTTTAATATATTATATAAGGTGTTTGTTTAACATCATTTGGTTCACAGCAGATTTCTCTATTGTCATCATAATTAATCCCCATTTGTTCGTAAATAGGTGTTCACCTACTGTGTGTATGCATAAAATGCCCATTGACTAACAAATGGGAATATAGTAGTCACTAAGAGAAACAAAATTACCATTTCATAAAATCAAGTTAAGCCTTTTGTTTGCTTCAGAATTCTCAAAATTTCTCTTCAGGATGCCAGTGGGGGATTAATGAAAGTAATAGGTTAGGTCTTTTTACACGCCATGCATATTAAATCAGTTGAAGCACTGACAAACCACTCCATGTCCATGGAAAAAATTATCAGCAAGTAATAGCCCTGAGGTAGCCTAACCAACAAAGAACTGTTCTTCTTACAGAGAAGATTTTTAAACTCTGATTTTATTTTAATTCTACTTTTCTGTACTGTCTAATGGAAATATAAATGAGACCACTGCCAGAGGGGTTTATTCAGTTAGTCCATGTTACTGTACAAGAACAAGATTTCGATCTTGAGCTCTACTACCCAGTGTCTGAAGTTGGCTATGCTTGCCAGACTCTTACATCTGGGGATTTTTGATGGCTAGCATTTTCTGTTTTGTTCTTAAAACCAAATGGAAACAAAGGCATATTTGTGCTTTATTAAATTATGTTTTGGTTATGTTGAAGAGGGAGAGTATGTTGATGTTGAACAAAAATGCATGTCATTGGGCTTAACCTTTTACGGTGCTTTGCCTTGCACTTTGCCAGAATGATTTGGAATTTTGGTATACCTGCTTTATTTGTTGGAGGCAAATAATACTAACTATGCATCGTAGTGGTAGCTATTGGTTAAATAAAAGAAAATTATGTACCTTAAACGTAGTGAAGCCAGTGGTAAACAATGAGCGTGTAATGAATGTGATGTGCTTTGCTAAATTGTTTTAGCAAACCCTTGGGCATCTAAGCAGAAGAAAGATGGCATTTAAGAGTCTCTTTCCTGAGCAGTTAGTTCAAGTTCAGCAAAGACTGTAGTGATTCACAGTTGTTTTCAAATGCACTGATCAATGAAATGCTTATTTAGGCTATGTAAAATATCTTCTACTGCCACAACAAACGTTGCTTTTAGACTTGAGGAAACTGCATCTGTATAAATTGGGATTCTAAATGTAAAACTCTGCTTTGTCCAGATGCTTTAAATAAAATTTCCATGCTTGGTCTCTCAGTAAGTACTGTTAACAAGCACTGGTATTTTCAGAAAGATAAATGTTGTGATTTCCTCCAAAAGTTGGAGCACTTGAAATTTCAGGGGAAAAACACTGTGTATAAAGGTGGTCTTTGCAACTGAGTAGTTTTGGTAAGTTATGATAAATGCATACCATAAAAACTTAACTTTGCAGAAGAAAGTTCACTCATTCTCATATAGAGTATAGCCTTCAGAATGAGGTTTTTACTTTAGGTGAGGATTTCTGAGAAAATCATCTGCTTTTCTTTTCAGGACAGCACATATGCGGCACTCTTCCTTACTGATTTAGTTACCTACTGTACCAAAGTTATACTGGTTTTCTCTACAAGAAAGTACCTAATAAATATTTTGGTGATGATTTTGTTGGAAAAAATTACATATATGGTCTCTCATTTTGTTTTCAGAAAGCTATTGCCTATCTCTTTCCTTCTGGCTTATTTGACAAGCGAGCCAGGCCCATGATGAAGGTAGGATTTTTTTTGGTTGCATTTCTGAATAGTTGTAGCATGATATTTTAAGTAACTTTTTCCTTTTGTTGATGTTTGTTTATTTATTTGCAGCATCCCTCTGAAATTTTTCCAGAGCAGAGAAGTAAGTGTTCATAGATTGTTCTTTTTTATTATAATTTCTAAGTATTAGAACTTCTGCATATGTAGAGTTCCTTATTTTCACAGATTTACTTTTTCCCCCCATGTTCCTAATAACTGCTAAGACATGAGCCATAGAGCCTGATCTGATATTCTGGTTTTTAGGCTAAAGGACACTGCTGGATTCTGGAATAGCAGTGGTCTTTTCAGACATCTTGTTAACTGACTATAAATAAATGTTTTTCATTGTTTTAAAAAAAAAACATAATAGGTAGGGTGATGTGCAGAATCTGTTGAAGTCATGGGAAAACCTTTTGTTGAATTCAGTAGCTTTTTGTCAGAGCTGTCTATCACAGCCATAAAATATTCATTAATACTATTTTAAACCAAAAGTTTTCCTGGTAACTTCATTGTTCTGAAAGCTTAAAAATTACAGTTTTGAAATTGCCAGTTGAGGATGTAAGTAAGGTGAGTTGAAACTCTCCCGATCATGTCTCAGTTTTGACCTGAAAATCCTAACTCTCCACTGATGTCCACACTGTCTTTGATCTTGCTCCTGAGACACCATATTAAGCCCCAGTTGTCACTGATATGCCACTGTGTTGGTCAGTGAGAACTTCACTGAAATTGCCAAATTAATTTTACACAGAATACTTAAAAGATACATTAAAACCTGTTGTCCACTTTTGAGTCACGTTTAATATGAACTAGTGGCGTGGGTGTGAAATTCTGCATTCGCTGAGCTATCAAGTTCAAGATGGGCATTTTTGATTTATCAGCAAAATCTTACAGTTTTCTGTCCTTCCTTTTCATGTTCCTGGAATTAATTGATACTTAATATTTTTGGTGCTTTGTGTATCTTTTAGAAAGTTGTCTAAATTATCTAAAATTTTGGAATTCCAGCTTTCAAATGGTATCATGCATTATTTTCTAACTTCAAAGTATTGTGAAGTACAAAGTAGAAAATGAAATGGTGGGAGAGCATTAGTCGTTATGCAGTTTTAAAATCCAAGGGCTGTTTTATGGCAGATTTGGGCTACTATTCTATATGCTTTCAGGACTAAAAAATTCTTTGAAATACTAGTTGTGTCCTGAGGAGTGTAAGAGCTAATTAGTATAAATATGTATCTTTGCATTTACATCTAAAAATAACACTTTCAGTAAGTATCACTTTTAAGGCAGTTTTGTCTTGTCTATGCGTTATGTCTTTGATAACTGTGAAGTACAAAACCCATAAATTTATCCTTCAGAATGTTCTCTGAACAGCAATTTCAACAAAATATGCTTTCACAGCTGCATTACATGGAAATTCACACATTCCACTAGTAGTATGTGTGGGTAAAATCTCTCTGTATTCCTTCTGTTCTAGTAAGTTTTGCATCTTTACATTCAACTTCTGTTGTATTATGTCTTAACATTCCAATGCAATACATACTGTGCTTATCAGGCAGGTTATTGGAGTCTTTTGTCTTTGTAGCTTACAGATGGCTTCATTTGAGCTTCACTGGATAAAATGGCTGGGAGTTTCTCTATAGTTCACTTTGTAAAAAGCTCTCAGATTTTTATTTTTGTCACTTAATTTGTAAAAAAATCTTTGTTGTGTTATACTTGTTGGATTTTTTTCCCCCCAAAGTTGAAATTTATTTGTCCTTAAATAACACTTTTTAATGAATAAAATAAATGGGATGTGCTGAATTATATGGAATGTATGTTTTCTTGCTGAACTAATTATGTAAACTACAGCGTAGATCTTTGTATTTAAATATCCCAAACGTATCGACATGAACAAGTCCTAAAATTACCCAAGTACTGAAAGCGTTATGTTACCTGCAAAAGACAATTGTACAAATACTTAGTTTAGTTTAGATACATTATACTACTGAAAAATTTGCTGCGGGCTAAAAGCACTGTTTTCCAGAGCTATTGACCTTTCATCTTCCACAATCATCGTATAGATTTCAGTTGTCTCTTAATTTGTATGTCATGTTCTAAAATGGATGCTTCTATCTCTAATATCAACTATACAGTGTTTGAAAGTTTAAGATGTACATGAGGGATTCCCTCATGCTAAATTATATTTAGAAATATTATATTAAATATTTGGTTATAATTGCACATGGAGATTGGTTTTTAACAAGGTAGTCTAAATCATTAGATTTCCAGACAGGCTGAATACCTGCAAAATGCCTTTGTTCTCTGATATTTAAAGAGGTAATCAGTATTATGAAAGAGGTTTATAACTGCAATTAAATACAAGGGATTTTTTTTAATGAGTGTATATTGCTTTCTTGTCTAATCTTGCTTTTCATTAGAAATCCAGTGGGGAGAAGATGGCCGACCATTTCACTTTCTCTTTTATACTGGCAAGCAATCATATTACTCGTTAATGCATGTAAGTATGTTATAAATCTGTAATAAATAATGCTAGCTCCCAGTCAAGTACATATTATTCTAGAGATGCATATCAGGAGTTCGTGAGTTTACTCATGTTTTCTCAGTAGGCCATAGTATCACCACTGAAGCTACATGAAACGTATTTTTATGTCACAATATCCATTATTAGGGGCATTTTTATGTCACGTGTAAGAGAATGTATTCTCTTACATAACAGCAACAGTTCTTGCTTTATTTGTTGCTTTGCTTTACAGTTTTGGCTATGGACTGGGTTTGAATAGTCCGCACACTTACTTGTAGGCTGTATATGGTTAGTAGCGGAGAACATGTATGCAACTAAAATGACTAGTTCTAGAAGAATTTGTTTTAGAATAAAAAATAGGAGTCTCTTTTCCCTTGAAGGGCAAAGCTATATGAAATGTTATTTGTGCTGACATTTAGTGTGAAGAAAATTTGCATTTAAACTGCTTAATTGATTTTTCTTAGACTGTTTCATTCATGCAAACTTAAGGCTTTTTCTGAAATGTACGGTTCCAGGGAGTAAAGGATCCACATCTGTTTACCTTTATGAAGAAACACTGTATCTAACAGAACATCACTAGACCTGGTCTTAACATGGATTATGAACAGGCGTTTCATATCTATGCCCATCAATGGTGCAAGCGTTATCTACCTCTTTGGAGGAGTTTATGGAAAGATGTGCATGTTTGTTATGTGTACTTACAGAAGACAAAAGCATTAATAATGTATGTAGAAATATTTAATTGGACAGTCATGTCAGATTTTGTTTCCTCGTTAGGTAGTCTTTACTTAGTTCTATGGTTAGTCTGTTGTCAAAAAAAATAGTAATTTTATATTACCAAATTCAGTGCACAGCTTTACTGAGTGTAGTGTTTTTATTTGAATCATCTGATACTTATTTTGTTCTGTGTACCCAAAGGACAAAATCCCCACTTGTCAGGTACATTTATTTCTTTAGTAGAATAAAAAACAATGCCCCCCCCCTCCTTTTTTTTTGTTGTTTTTTTTTTGTTGACCTTGGGCAAATGAGCTTCTTGCCCTGGCAGAAATGAAATGAATGATAAATGTAGAGTGTGTCTTTGCTGAGTAATGGAGCTGCAGCATAGGCTTTCCACAGAGGTTTTCTCCTGCACAGCCTGAGGCAGCCCGAGGACCCCTGCTGTTCATTTAAATAGGTATGTCAAATCTGCCTCGAAACGCCGCTGGTTTGATCTGTGGTAATATTTGTGAAGGTTCCATATGGACTTGAGCCCCCTGCAGTGCTAAGAAATAATGTACAACGCTTCATGGTGCAGACGCAAATTTTCTCTGAAAAAGGATGCAATGCTGCGTTTTAGCTGTCGGAGAGGATGATGGAGCTGACGCGCTAGGCCTGTCAACTTGTTACACGGATGGGTTGCACGCAGCAAGGCTGTGGAAAATCTGTGCCTTTTAACTTTTCTACTTAATCACGGTTGTAGCATTGCCTTTAGACTGTATGCTACATTAATTCTCTTCCTGCCTTCTGCCTTTCATCCCAAGTTTCACGGAAAAAAGTAAAGCATGCAGGTCTTGTAGAGGAGCCTTATCAAACAGCTGTCATCTGACAAGCCATTTGCATTTGTTTTGGCTGAAACAGAGCAACCCAAGGGCAAGATGTTTTGTTGCATTCCATCATAATGAAGAAATTACAAATTTTACAAGGAGCACAAGTTTATTTTTAGCTCTTACTAGCAGTTAGAGCGTGCAAGCTTGCCTCAGAAATCTGTAAAAGAATAGTGTGCGTCTTGTTTCTAATAGTGTGGCAACCACCTTCAGACAAATGGGTTTGACAAATGCATTTTTCATTAGTACAGGATACTTGAGCATTCTTTGACTGTTTCTGAATATTTTTGTTAAATAGGCTTCTATAAACCTAAATCCGCTAAGTGAGGTTTAACAGGGGTTTTTTTAGTCAGCCAAATAAAAGCAGAAATCTGCATGAAATTCCCAACATTGTTTTAACCTCTTATTAGACTAATGTGTATTTAACAAAATGTATTTTGAAGTCTCAAAGCTAATTAATTTGGCTAGGGAAATAAAAGGGTTGTGTGTTAATACAGTCTAGTGTAAGTAATCGATCCCATTTGAGGATGTCCTTTAAATTGCTGCATTAAGTCTAATAAATCGGATAAACGTAATATTTAGCTTAAACTTGTATGCCATTAATTACTACATAGACTCATGTGGAACTTGAATTTTACTAGCAATTAATAATATAACTGGTCACAGCATTATTTGTTTAGTTATGCTAATAATCCACATACTAAAAATTGTATATTTGTATGTATTATAACTGCCCAATATATATTTTGTTATGCCTTGACTATTAAATTAACTTTCATAAAGGATATTTGCTTTATACTCCATTGTGGTCTTTGTTCTGCCTGTTGAATAAAGTTTAGCTGTAGAGAAAAAGACAATTTATTTTTCATCTGATACACAGAAGAATGTTTATTGCATGAAACACCATTTCAAAAATGTTTGACTATCATTAACTTAAAAGTTTTTCAGAGTAATATATTTTTGTAATGTGCAGAACAAGACGAAACAGTCTCTTCATAACGTTGTGTCTAGCAAAATAGTAATGTTTTGTAACTGTGCTTCTTGCACGGTTTTAGAAATACCAGGTTGTAGATCAGAGGTAAATGCTCTAACAATAGAGCATTTTAACTCTTAAAAAAGCAAAACCTAAAAACGCCCAAAGTATATGCTGAAGTCAAAACCACATAAAAAGCAAAGAAAAATGCAAACTGTTACATAAAATGTGGGCTCTGCAGCATATTTTAACTAAAACGTTGGGGTTTTTTTCCCTGTAAGAATTTCTTCTTCTAGGCTTCCATTTGCTAATTTCTTCCCTACATTTTTAATGCAGGGTAAAATGAGAATACTATGTTTTTAATTTTAAGAGAGCATCCTTGCAGAGATCTGAAATTTGATCTCTCTATTAGAAATGGAAGCATTTCAGTACGTAGCCAATCTTGTAAAATCAGCTATTTTGACTGTGTAATAGCTGAGTTTACAAGACACACAGATGTGTACATTCATGAATTGGACTATTGAATCCTGAAGTGATTAGTAAAATCTTCACCTGCCAGCTTTGAAAGAGCGAGTGTGTCTTCAGAAGCTTTCTCTAGCTGTTAGGGAGTGAAGATTTGTCAGATAAATTAGTGGGCATTACATGCGATTCCTGATTTTGCAAAGGCTTATCCACATACTTTTCTTCATACGTGAGTGGTTCTTTTAGTCTGTTGACTTCATCGCTATACAGAGATTAAATACATGCATTAATTTTTTTTAATACTTCAGACCAAAATTTTATTTCATAGAGATGCAAGTCCACTTTCATTGCCAGAAATATGCAAGAAATTATATTTAGTGTTTCTCTTAAACTTGGGATGTATTTTAGAATACTACTTTTTAATGTCACTTGTCTTCATCTGTGTAAAGAGTTCTTTGTGTGAATGGACATCATTACTGAAATTTAGCCAGAACAGTATAAAGAGATTGTTTTAATTCTAAGAAGTGCACATTCTTAGAACTTCAACAGGCTATGGAGCGTTGATGTTCTTTGAGAATACCTAGGGAAGGTCTTCAGGAAAATCTTACTGTTCCAGCTGTTGTAAAGCTTTCTTTGCTGTTGTAACAGTGAGTTTCTGAGGCTAAAAACCAGTGGGTGGCAACGCAAGTTTCATTTGTCCGTGTTTATCATATGTTTCTGAATATGATGACAAAATCCTTAGGTCTTCCTTTGATTTGCGTCGTGTTACCTGAAAATACTTCACTTTCTCTTTAGAAGCAATTCAAACTATAGTCAGTCCGTCTGGAGGTACCAGCTGTGATTCAGTCCCCCTGCCCTTTTTTAAAGAACTGCGATATAGTTGTGTTTTTGCTGAGCTCCTGGTTCACGTGGTTTTTGCTGACTGTTCCAGTACATAAATGTATATGCCAGAGTGTCGTGAAGATGATGGGTATTTGTGAGAAAGCAAACGAGACTGCTTTTGCCAGGTGGGAAGGTGACGCTGTGCCTTAGGAAGGCAAGAGGTAAGCTGAGAGGCTAGCAGTGAAGTGAAAAAGCTCCTTAGACATTTGTAAGACCTAGTAACGCAGTGCCTCTTCTCATCATCTTAACACCAAAATACCGTCATTGTGCCTGGTTTCACTTCCAAATGCAGAAACTCATGGATCTCGTGGTAATCTGTAAGCCTAAAATTTGCTTGGTGTAAGGCACACCTCATGGCTGGTGCTTTTAATATATAGTTAATAATTTCTGCAGCCTGATAGCTCTGAATGGAGCCATTTAGTGATGTGACATGAACCTTGTCCAAAGTAGTGCTACCATATCTTGTTATCTTAGAGACCTACAGATATATTTGTGAGGCCTGGAAATATTTGAAAATATGTTTTGTTGTGCTCTTTTCGATGATGTTTTCCATGCTTGAAGGTAATTTTTCCTAGCTTCAATCTGATGCAGATGTGTCTGTCAAAAAATGAAGGATTTCTGAAAAGCATACTACTATAATACACGAAGAGTTCTGCTGTCTCAAAAATGGATGATTTTGTACTTCAGGATTTTATACTGTAGAGTTGTTCCAAAAATACTTCTGTTTCATTGTGCTGTTAAAAACATAACCAGTGACCTGCATGAAAGACTTTAGTAAATTGTCCCCATTTAAATGCTTTGAGTGCAGCTCAGATAATGATCTGTTCTTAGTTCATACACTTTAAATACAAATATTTTTAGTAATGTGTGGGTGTATTTTTGTGTTAGTGGATAAATCAGCCTGAACAGTAGGTGTTTATAAATAAGCAAGGGGCTTTTGTTCATTTGTTTTTTTAAATGTAAACTATTGCAGAAATTTCGTTGCATCCTGTTGCAAATCCCAGTATTACGTTAAGAACTGGTATTTCATTGGTTAATTTCTGACAATACAGAGCTGTCTCACATTTCTTCTTTTACTGTCTTTTGTAAGTAATACAAAGAAAAAAAACCCAACCATTGTTTCTTGTCCCTACCAATTCTTATACTAGTTTCTAGTATTTGGTAAAACTCATTATATTAATAAGGTATATGAAAGTTATTACAAGCTTGCTATTTTCACCTGTTAATGGAAGTAAATTATTTGGTATATAAGTACTTTGCTGTAGTATAACAATCCTGTTTTGTTTCAGTATAATTTATAATTATTTCTCTAAATGCTGCTATTTAACTTGTGATTTGAATCACTGTTGTAATTCAGAACATTAGATGTTATATTTTAGAACCAAATAGTTCAGAAAGTGTCTGAACTGAAAACCTGAAAATAAAAGTGGGTTTCTTCTGTAATACTTCGTGTGACTTTTTTGGAATATTTTTTCCTTTAGGTTTTCTGAAGTGGTAAATCGGTATCACAGCATTGTTTGAAAATAATAGCATAGCTAAGAATTTTGAGAAAATTGTTTTACTCTGAATTTTCAGTATTTTTTTAATATATTTATAATGTTTGAAAGAACAAAAAATCTGATTATGGTAAACGTACAACTATGTGTGGCGCTATAGACATGCCTGGGCAAGAGGGAGTTCTGACTGATAGAGACCACTAATAAAGTTGATACTCTAACTAAATGAAATTATTTATAGTCTTTAAACCTTGTCAGTATTTTGAAGAAGGCAAGCTAAAATGAGAATGGACTGATGAAATTATTGTACAGTATGTTTTAGAGTTACATCAGTTATAAAAATGTAGTTGCTCTTCTCTATACAGTTGAGAATTTTTTATTTACAAGCGCATGTAAGAAGGCAACAAACACTGTTGAAGAAAAATACCAGAATTCAAAATTATTTACTTTGCATATGAAAATATTATATACACTGTCTAAAGGTTGTTTGGTTTAGATTTAACTTGTGATTTTTTTTTATCATCAGAGTTCTGCTTGTTTTCTGACTTCTGCATCTTAAGTGTTGGAGAGCAAAACCACATAAACGTGCATTTTAAATAACCAAATTTTAAATGCATTTTCCCATTTAATATTTAATACTTTATACGTTTTAGGAAACATATGAAAAATTGCTGAATGTTCAGAAATATGAAGACCAACTGATTGCTCAAGACCTTCCTCCTCAGAAGGAAAAAAGGTAAACTTCCAGTTAAAATTAATACTCATACAAGTTTTCTTAAAATGCTTCAGTATGTTGTTTTGTCACTTCTTGTGGTTCCTTGCCTTGCCTGGCTTTTATTCCACAAGCACATTTTCAGACGCTCCTTATTCCTTGTCTAATACTTGCATGATAATTCCAGGTTGAAAAGTCTCACCTTTAGTATGTACGTGTGGAGTCCTTGCTTCTCCCTGCTAGAACAGGGAAACCCCACCTATTTATCTTGTTCTTTAATCTCTCCCTGCTCTTTTCAATATTCTGTCTTATATAAAAATTCTTAAGTATGATTTGAAAATAAGTAGAGAATATCCAGAATTCTACGTTGCTGTATATGAAGTTTTCTAATTATTTCTTTATTAAAGGCTTTTAAAAAAGGAGGTAAACTCTCTATAAGAAAACGAGGCCTTTAAATTGCCAAATAAGTTGTTGGAAAATTCCTAAGGCCTAAAGCTGAGCTCTCTTAATAGTCTTTCATTAATTAGTTCTTGAATATTTTTACTTACCAATATTTAACTTGAAGAGTATCAAAATACTTAATTTCACTATTTTTCTTCTAATGCCTTTGAACAGCTAAATTGAAAACTGTAGTAATCTTAGAAAAGTTTATTTGGTTGGATTTGTTTAAATATCACCATTATTAGTATTTGAATTTAGTTTCTCCTTTTTGTCCTCTTATACTTCTCTGGTATGCACAGCAAGCTCTGTAGCTACTTAGCTGCTGAACAGAAAAGAGATGTGTCAACCAGAAGCAGCTATGGGAGATGCTACACTACTTTCTTAGTGCATACAGTCGGGATTGTCTTTGAAATGGGTATATGCTTTAAGAAGGGTTTGCTTCTCTTAGACTGTATCTTTGATTTTTCTATTTTGAGATATTTTACAAGGATTTTAATGATAGGTTAGCATATTAAATTAAGCAAGTCTTTAAAAGAAATGGTTACAGCTAGGAAGTTTTGATTTTGGCTTTTACTGCTTTTCCGTGTAGTTACTTTTTCACTGTCCAAGTTGTTTTTATCTTTGTTCTTGCTGTGTATTTTCTAGCCAGATTTATGTGCTGTTACAGTTGCACATCATGTTGGTTTGTCATTTCTTAATTTCAGCCATTTGTTATTTGTGTTAGGAAGAGAAAGGATTAATTTACTGAGATTATTTCAATTTCTTAAATAACAGAAGTTCATGTTTCTTCATGATATAAAGTGTCCTATGACCCACAGAATGTTTTATTGTAGATTCATGTTAGCTTCTGAGCAGACGAGAAAAAATAAATTTAGTTGCTTGGTGTATGCTGCTGAAAAACAACCTGACTCCTTACAGAGCTCAGCCAGTGGATTTACTGATGTGAAAAATGACCTAAAGCTAGTCAGAGACGAAAGGTTTTTTCCTGTTAGCTTTGTAAAAGCTCAGAGAATTTAAAGGATTTTTGAGACTTATTTTCCACGCTGGATATGGTACTTCCTCTCAGATTAGCCTGGATAATTTCTCTCCGAAGTGTATGTAGTGGGTGGGTAGGGCTGGTCGCCAACCACCCCAGGCTCCCCAAATTATCTATTTTGGATACATTTTGTAGTATTAGCTAGGGTGAGGACCTGATCTTGAACTACTTTGTTTAGAGCTTTTTCACATGTGAAAAAATTTGTTGACTTCACTGGAAGTAGCAATATGTAAATGTAAGTATATACTTGAGTCTGTCAGGTTTAGAAGCTTTTTAAAATTACTGTTAAAACCAGCATTGTTTCTAAATAAATGTTTCTTGTGCCCTGACTCAGGAAAGCATTAAAATACATACTTAAGAAGAAGTACTACTTAAAATCACCTTCAGAAGGAGTGCTTTTCTGAATCACAGCTTCCTTAATGCTGCTGAAAACCTTCATTAAGATAGTTTCTAAATAACCTGAAGAAGTAAGAAACTAGTTACAGCTTTGCCTTAAATTTACCTGATAATGTTGACATATATATTTATGGTGGCATTCTGTTTAGTTGATCACTCCGTATCATACATATTTCACAAAGATTTTCAAGCATTGGTTTTCCTTTGTGTATAGCATCTCTGTATGAGGCTGTTTTCTTAGGCATTTCTGCTTTTGTTATCATCAGTGCAGATTCTGTGCTAAACAGGTGAAGGTTACAAATAGACAGAATACAGTATGTCATTCCTGCATTAGTTCTTTGACTGTGCTTACTGCTAGTACTACCTGCTGCTAGTGGAGTTTTTTGTATTGATCGGAAAAGTAAAGACGAGGCAAAATTGTGCTACTTGAGAATCTGATTTTAAGGTTCTGCCTTTCATTTTGTTCTTTGCTGCTTGTAAACCAATTTTTTTCCTAGCCTTTTAAAACTAAGTCCGAAGTTGTGGGGAAGGTTGCTTACTATTATGGTATTACTTTAGTTTTATGATATTACTTTAGTTCAATCTGGGACTTCAGTAATATGAATAATGCATAACTGATACTTGTAACTTTCATGTGGTTAACTCAATACATGGTTACTGTCCCTTTCAAAAGACAGATCTTTTAAAATCAACATAGGCCTTCTCATGTTTACTATAGGGATGTGCTCTGTATTCATTTGTAATGGAAAACTTATTTCTGAATGAAGACTGACTGCATGTGTGGTCCTTTGTGATGTAATTCTAATTGCATGGTTAATTAAAGGGAGAATATATGTGGTATTTTAAACAGAAACCTGGCTGGCAGCAGATGGCTGACTAAGATTGAATTGGAAGAAATGTTGTTAGAAAAACTGTCAGATGATGATGTAAGTAATTGATCTTTCTAACCTTAAGGAGGCTTGTGTCTTTAAAAATACGGACTCTGGATGCATTTTTAGGTACTGAAAAGGTACTTTGTAGAAGCAGGTGCTCCTCAAAAGAATTGTCATCCTTCTCATAAAGTCTGTATATGCTCACAGCACTGTCACATTCATCATGTCTTGAAAAGTGACCGGTGTCACTTTTTTTAATCTGGCACAGTACAGAACTATTAAGGGGTTTACATTGTTACTAAGATTAGTTTTTCTTCTGGTGATGTTGTGCGACCTAGATCACTTGTTCCTTGCCGTCTATTTATGTAGTCAGGAATGGAGTATAGTAACACTTTAATAGAAATAAATATTTATTTATTCTAGTTACAGATGAAAACCAGACAGAGCTAGAAACTCTGTTGCTTATTGTAGACATGGGGTATATGTTCAAGTTGGGAAACACAATGGATCTGTGTAATGCTAAACCTGCACGCAGTTTCTAATTATTTAATCTGAAGAAGGACATGATAATGATGGAAAAGTCACATAGAAGGCTTATCAGAAATAAGGAGTCCTTTTTCTTAATGATTTTAGAATCAAATACCAGAAACAAGATGCAAAGCTACATAGATCTGTGGTCTGACACAGGTATCTGTTGTTATATTCTCCTTGAATGTTAATATGGTGGGAGAGAGGATGGTTTTGCAGTTTCCCTGGTAGCTGCAAACTCTATCACTGTCTAAGTTTGGAGTCCTTCTTTACATGTATCTTTGGGAATAAAATTATTTATCCTGATAGTTGTATGCTTTTTTCTCAGTCAGAGCTTTCTCCTACAGTCCCCCAAATAGCATCAGATTTTGTAACAGCAGGTTCAGTCTGTGTGGCCAGCTTCAGTTTTCTTTTGAAAGTTTAAGCTTGAATATGATAGTACCAGAGAACATAACACTATTTGAGCATCCCAAGTATTTCCTCACCTAGAAACAGTGTTCTTCAATCTCTTCTGTCCTGTGGACAGCATCATTGCAAAAATAGCATAGCAGCAGCAAGCGTGCCCTTTGCTCAGTTGACATTCAGAACAGTAACACGTGATGGCTTCCTTGTCTATGGGCGATGTGAAAAGGTCTTGAGCAGATTGTGGCCTGTAAGTGTAAGTTAGAAATCACTGTTGTAAATTCTCCATCCTGGTATACCCAGGAGACTTCCTTTATCTTCCTTGTGGGGAAGCAGTTAGGACTTCAGTGTTTTCGGTAGCTCCTGCATTTGGAATGGCTGTTCTTCCTTTCAGAGTGCCAGGAACTGGTCTAGTTGTATGACCAAACAGCTTGGAGTTCTTCACTGCTTGATTTTTGTACACTCTACATCTGTAAAAGTAGACTGCAGTGCACTTTAAAAAAAACCCCTAACAAACAAAAAACCTCAAACCAACCCAAAAAGCCACAAACCCCCCCCATACCCTTGTACGTACTGGCCTCGCATGTAAAACCACAAAGCCTTGGTCTATAGAAACAAATGTTTAAATCTGTTTGAAATGTCTTGATATAAGCTACCAGTCTCACCTGCTCAAATTCTTGTATTTTGCCATTGCAACAATTTTCTGATTTTCTGTGGTGTTTGCATTATTAAACAAAATCAGAGCTATTGATATTTTTTCTTCTTTGCACTCTGCAAGTGAAGACTGTTGGAAGCTTTCTTCATCTATAGCCTCTAAAGTTTTTAAATTTTTGTGTTTTTCAGTTTGTGCTCTTCAAAGGCTTTACCACGCATATGTGTCTTGTCACTAGACAAAAGTAGCTTTCCACATGATGTCAGAGTTCCAGGGGCTATTGCTAGGTTACAAGAAAAGTATTAATTTTGTGCAGAAGACTCTGGTCAGAGAGAGAAGAAAAAGTAGTTTTAATAACTTGTAAGTAAAGAAAACTTCAAAAATAAGGTTATGATAGCTATGTGAAAAATCCATTTTAGATGATTGCATACCTTTATATCCAGTGGCCAGCTGCCTAGTGCTCCTGCCAGTAACACTTCATAACAGGACATCCCAGCTTTTACTACAAATGGGTTAACACAGTGGTGTTTACTTTTTAATCACATGTTGAAGAACTTTGGAGGGGGGTGCAAGGGGGAAGGAGAACCACACAGTAGCAAAGGATAATTTATTTCAAGAGGTTGCCCTTTAAGTCAAGTATCTCTTGAATTTTTAAATAGCTTGATTGTTCAGTTTTAAAGGAAATCATAAACATTAAAGTAACTCAGCTTGAACAGCCAAAGATAGATAGATAGGTATTTCCTGTATATATTATGAAATATAATCATTTAAGAGGTTCAGTTTAGTGAAATAAAATTATTTCCAAGTCAATGAACATGCTGACTTATTGAAAATGAGGTGAAAAATCTTTTCCTTTTGCCATTTTATTAAAACAAAAGAGTGAAGACTCTCCTCAATATTTTCTTTTCAAAAGCGAAATGAACTTCATTCTAATGTAATAATACTGTATTACAGAGGGGTTGGTTATGCTTTGAATTAAAGTTTCATTGTTGCCTGAAGACAGAACTAGGTATCTTTAGTCACACAGAAAATGGTGCATCTGCATGCTGTTCTTAAATCAGCATGTAGGTGCAAAAGTGTCATCTTGTCAGAAATCATAAAAAAAATGAAATAAGAAAGATAAATTATACAGAAATAGAAAGTTTAAGCAAATGCAATTACACTTGCATCCTTTAATGAAGTCTTGTTGTCTACAGTATTCAAGATTTATTCAGCTCCTACAAAAATTGGTGATGTTGCCATGTAGTGACATCGAGGAGAGTTATTTGCAAAAGTTTACCAGAGAAGTTCCTATTCAGTTACAAAAGGTAGTTATTGAGCCCTTGAAGTATGACGAGCGAGGAGTGGCCTTCAGCACTGGTGAAGGTAATAATTTTTAGTTGTTTGGTAATAATGCAGAATTTTTCGTCTTCATGCTACTTTCTAATAGTATACACAACATTGCTGAATCTGTCAGTACTTCATTTTATATGCTTATGTGTATGTTGTATGTATAACTTAATTATGTTATGGCGTACTAAGTTATGACATGGCCTGGTAACAAAGTGGAAGTTTTTGGCACAGTCTATCAACTGTTAGTTTTTATCTGTATTTCTATACAGCAGTACCTCTGTAAAGCGGACCCTGTTGTGCTGTGTATTGTAGGATACCAAAAGACTTTCATTGCTGGCAAGAGTTGAGTGTTGAACATAAGGGTTGGAGGACTAGGGGAGCATGAACACATATGGAGAATTCCGGGGATGTAACAGTGTCATTGCTTAATATTAAAGTGGCATGCTGAGGCCACTAAGTAACCGTTATCATAACTTTTGTAGGGAGTCCTGCAAAGGAGAATTTCGAAGATGCAAAGAACAAATACCAAGGCATTTGGATATTTACAGACAGTATAGGATAACGCAAAGAGGGAATTCATAGGTTATTATTTTTTTTTAACAAGTGGACAGAGCATTTGAGACAGAGACAAGAATTGGTCATTGGTATTGAGGTGGAGAAGATGCTAGAGAAAAGCCATGAAGGTCTCTGTACTTTCTAAACACAGTCTGCTTACGTTTTCAGTGGAGGATCACACAGTGGAAGAATATGATCTACGATATGAGTGATTGCCTAGAAAAAGTAACACAGCAACGCACTTACAGGAAAGTCTGACTTTGTGGATGAAGCATATGTGCACACATACACTTTATGCTGCACATTTAAGAGGAATCTTAGAGATGACATGTATTCTTAAGCAGCAGGCAGCAGCTGAGGATAAGAACAAAAGTCGCAGAGAATTTGAGGACAAGGTGGCTAGAGAGCTCTGTTCTAGCTGGGTTGGCTTCAAGATGCTGTGACAAGGAGATGTGAGAGCACCTAACTGGGACTTAATCCACACTGGGTTTCAGTAGAGTCTTCGGAACAGTAGTTATTGAGGTTTGCTAAACATGCACCCCATGTTATGTAAGAAAAGCCACCAGATTTTATAAGTTCAAGAACAGTCTTGTGTCCCATCACCCCCCTAAATTAAGAAAACTATCCAATTTGATTCATAATTTATCAGAACGATTGCTTCCTTTGTGCTACAGAAGATTGGTCTTAGGCTTTAGCACAGTTTAACTTGAAGCTAATGCACTTAGGTAACTGTAAGTAGTAATTTCTGAGGAAACTATGCTAAATGATGCATAGGCATTACTTATGCCAGTATAATTAAAGTGTTAACCTTTTCCATGTGAATATTCTTAAACTTCTGGACCTTTGTATGATTTTATAAAGTATTTTAATGTTTTTGGAAATTGTACTTAGGATAAACATAGGAATTCAGCAAACTGTTTATTTTCATATACAGTGACGTCACCAGGTCAATAGAGAGTTCTGATCTACTGAAGTTTTGGGAGGTAGAGTGTTACCTCTCATCTTCTCCCAACACACATTTTCCCCCTGCTTAATAGACTTCTGTTGTTGTTGTTGTTACCTCAGCCTCCAAAAAGAAGCAGCTGGTACTCTATGAAAGTGTTGAGATTTGCTTAAATTCTTGGGCACTTGAAGTTCTGTAGAATATGGAAACCTCATAACAGATTGGTTTTAATTCCTTTAAGGTGTAAGAAAAACAGCAAGAGCTACTGCAGTAGTTTATGACAACGGGACTGGAAAAATTACAGTGAATGGAATAGACATTTTACATTACTTCCCAGTGTTGCAGGACAGGTGAGAGCACCATGAAATGCTGTATTCTTCTCTGTACTTAAATTATTCCAGCAAAAGTCATGTCGTGCAATTATATTTTGGTGCTGTGTTCCACAGAGTTGATGCTATATTCTAGTTTCTGTATAACATACTGTTATATGAAAATTGGTCTTGCTTTTTAATTTTTTAAATTTTATATTTTTTGTTTTTTAGAGAACAGTTGTTGTTCCCTTTCCAGTTTCTTGATAGAGTTGGAAAACATGATACGGTTTGCACAGTCTCTGGTGGAGGAAGATCCGCACAAGCTGGAGCAATACGTTTAGCCTCTGCAAAAGCATTAAGGAGTTTTGTGACTGAAAAGGAGGTGGAATTCATGAGGCAAGGTAGGAATTGAAATTATTTCAGTGTTTCTTAATGTGTTTCTGATAATTAACAGAATTAATAGAAGGATCATTAAGGATCAGATAGTGCAAATTTGAGTAAATAATCCCAGTGAAACCTTGTATAATGCATGGAAGGGTTCTGCATTTATTTATAAATTGTTTTCACTTGTTTCCTAGCATCCTTTGTGTACATTTTGGATGACTTCTTGAGCATTTTTCCATCTGTTCACGACCTCTCTTGGCTGTATTAACCATATTGCCTCAACATAGAATCACAAAACATGAATGTTTATTCTCTAACAAATAAATGTGGATCAGGTATTAGTGAGCTGTAAGATCCTAACATTGTATTTTGTTTTACTTGGTTAGTTGCATCTTGTTCATGTTTAAAGAAGTTTTATTCTTGAACATAAACTAGATGCTAGAGAGTTAGCATTGAAGGGGTTAGTAATGAGCAGAAACATTATGTACAGTTAGCCAGACCGAAGGAGCTTCTTTCCTCTCTTGCTTTATTTAGGGTTTCCAAGTTACCTATGATAAGATAGAACTTACTTGGGTAACTGCAGCGTTTGCTGCTTCTCTGTGATTAGATGCCATACTTCTTTCACCAAATAGAGAATTATGAACAGTGAGCTTTTAACTGTGCTCTTCCTGGACTAGTAGGGAGCATACCTGCATGTATTACTGGCAGAACAGCTATGTGTTTTGTTTTTTTTTTTTTTTTTACTCTATTGCCATCCATGGAAGTAAAGCTATCTTCGTGCTAGTATCTTTGAAACAAGTTTCTTTGATTTTTCAGTACTGACAAGTATGACTTGCTAGGAATACCCCTGTAAACTGACATTGTAATGAGTTGGCTATCTGTGATGAGAACAATGTAATTCTGAATGTGTTTTGGACACTGCCAAATATATTTCGGAAACACTTAAGTCCACTTCAGAGCAGTGGTCTCCAAAGTGGGATGTGTGCACCCCAGTGTTGCACAAGATGATCCATTGGAGTGCAGGAAGAAAATGTTACAATTGCACTACTGTATGAGATTTATAAATAAATAAATACACATACGTTGTGGGTGCGTGCTTAAAATTTTCACTGGTAGGGGCTACTGACCAAAAATGTTTGGAGTCTGCTGCTGTAAAGGCTTAAGCGGTATAGATATAAAACAATGTGGGATTTTCTTAGTGGTTTGTGAAGTAAAATGTGAAGAAAGTTCATTTACTGAAGAAAAGTTAAAATATTAGAGCATCTGATAAAATTCCTTTTGTGTTTTGTACTGAACCCTTATGCTTCTAGATGTTACCGTTCCTATGCAGAGTTATTGGCTGCCTTGAATCCCACACATGTAGTATGTCTGTAATACCAACTAAAACCGGTAAACAAATGGGTGCTTTTCTGTGTTTTGTAGCTGGACTGCTAACGCTTGACCCACGTGTGAAGGAACGAAAAAAGCCTGGTCAAGAGGGAGCCAGACGGAAATTCACTTGGAAAAAGCGTTAAGTTTGAGTATTCAAAGAATGTCAGAATGCTACCAGAATTTCAAACATACTGGTTTATGATTTAAAACTGTCGTATAAATATATTTAGTAATAAAGACTTTTTCCATTATAACTACTGTGCTTTCTCTGTTTAAAAAGCAACAACTTTCTTTAAATTTATTTAAAATTGTGGAAAATTATGGTGTGATTTGCCAAATGCTGAATCTAGAAGAGCAGCTCGAATGCCGATGTTGCATCTTAGCTCCACTGAAGTCAATAATAATTTATGAAACTGTTGGTATATTATAACTTCTAAAAATCAGTCTATTTGTTTAGTGACTTGACTGTCTAAATCCTGGAATTAGACAGCTCCTAACCAGGTATTTGGACAACTTTGACATGCCTCCCTTTCTGCCTCACAGGTATCTGAGGATAAGTGACAACTTCCCACCTAAGCCGTGGAGGAGTTGAGAAACTAGTGAGAACGGTACTGACAATTGAGGGGATGTTGAGAGAGGAACAGTCACAGAGGATAACCTTTGCCTGTGGAATCTCTTGTCTCCAGGATGCCTCCCTAGGTTAAGTGGGGAGTGATTCAGAGCGAGTATTTAAATTTAGGTGCTCTGAATCACCCTCTGGAGGAGTTGGTTTTTCTCCGCTTCTTCCAAATGCAGAAAGAGCTGAAGGGATTAGGCTGAAGTTAATCTTTTAGAATACGCTTCTCCACCCCTTAAATCTCAAGGGGCCTGATCAAGGAGGCGTGTTCTGAATATGGCTAATGCACAAAGATAGCATTGGATTCTTTGCCAAATACAGTCATAACTTGTCTTTTTTAAAATCAGAAGCAGGAGGTGATGACAGTGCTGCCCACCTCCTGTCTATAATTGTAGCCTTCCAAAATAGATTAGTGGTTACAGCACTCGCCCAAAAGCACAAGGTTTTGGTTTATTGCCAACTTCCTTCCTGGGACAGAGGTCAGATACATAGAGGTTCCAAGGAAGAGCGTATCCTTCATCTTCCCCGTAGGAGCTGGGCTACAGCAAAAAAGAGTATAAGGTTCATCTTGCCAGGAGAAAGCAAGAAAAAGAACTCAACTCTAGTTCTAACAACAGGACACATTCCAACTTTCTGTTAATTTGGAAGACTTCTGTACTTGGAATTCTTCTTCCCCAGCCACATTTTCTAAGTGCTAGAGTACCTGCCCTGCTGCTTATTTGCTGTAGGTTATACCAAAAGTATTAATGCCTCAGAGGTAACAAAAGGTGCTAGTAGATCACCGCAGGTGATATCTATGGGTGAATTGCATGGTGGTCATTTTGCCAGGCATCATTGAAGAGCAGGCAGCGAGTAAATGGACCTCTTGAACTGAGTAGAACAGCAAAGGTCAGAAACTGGGTATGCATCCTTGACTGATGTGTTGCTGATTCCTTACTCCCCAGTGCCACTCTGTGCTTCTTTTTACCTCGTTTCATGAGAATACTCAGTAAATTCAGTATTCAGTACTCGGTAAACTTGAGCAAGATTTCTCATTGCTGAGGTAGCTTGTCTTAGTCAAAATACATGAGACTACAACTACCTGAAAGGAGGTTGTAGCGAGGGGGATGTCGGTTCTCTTTTTCCCAAGGAAAAAGTGATTAGAGGAAACTGCCTCAAGTTGTGCCGGGGAGATTCAGATTGGACATTAGGCAAAACTTCTTTACTGAAAGGGTGGTCAAGCATTGGAACAGGCAGCTCAGGGAAGTGGTGGAGTCACCATCCCTGGAGGTATTTAAAAGATTTGTAATTTAGTGCTTGGGGACATGGTTTAGTGATGAACTTGGCAGTGCTGGGTTGACGGTTGGACTCAATAATAAGGGGCGTTTTCAACCTAAATGATTCTATGATTCTGTTGTGCTCGCAACGGACCAAGTCTTGTATCATGTTTTAAAAGATTTCTTGTAACGTTTTACCTTCCAAAAAAGTATGGGCACAGCCTCTGGTGTTTACAGCCAGCAAAAACTTTAGGTAGGGTAAAGTTTTAGAATTTATCCCTGATTTTTAGGGAAGTCCCTAGAAATACTAGTTAATGCTGTGGAACTAGGTCACTTGCTTCATAGCTACTCGCTCAGCCTTCCAAGTAACTCTGAAACTGATCCAAAAGAAGCATTTTGAAAATAAAAAAACCAGAATTGTACATATTTTTTGCATTTTTCACTTGTATGACATTCTTCTTCATCTGCAGTACATGTCAACGTTTAGGAGTTGAAATAGTTGTGTTAAGAAAGACTGTTTCCGTCGTGTTAAAGCTCATCAGAAGGTGAGACTGCCATTTTTTTCCCACTCATTTGGATGGACCCTTCAGAACTGAAGTATCTTATGGGAGAACCAAATAAGGAAATTTCATTGGGGTTGTTAATTTTGGGTTGTGACAGCGGCACACAGTAGAACTGGCTTACCGGTTTGAATATTCTGTTTTAACTCTTCTGTTCCTCTTATGCCCTTGCATTCCCAGGGTTATTGAAAGCAGCCCTGAACACTACCTACTAACTGTGTCCAAGTCAGGTTTCTCAGATCTCAATTTTCAACCACTTGTGGTGTGGACCACCTTATCTTGCCAACAAGATTTCAGAAAAGCATCCTGGATGTGACAGGTGCTTAAACTTTAAATATTTAAAATACTTTCTGAATGTGGGCAAAAAGACATAAGCCTTCTGTGCTTTCTGATGGCTGTATGTGGTGATTCATCCAGGCTTTTTTTTTTTTCTTCATCCACCATGTTAATGTTTTGCTTTGCGTTAAGGTACCAAAATTGTCTCTTAAGTCAAATGGAATATCTCTATGCTGTTGATTTCTGGTGATTGTCACATTTCTTCAGTGTGAGGAAACCAGTCAGTCAGAAGGTAAAGCTGTAAGGATGTTTCTGTTTTGAATTAATGCTGCTGTGTTACCACGAGATGGAGCAGTTTGCAATCGAATGAAACGAGCTATTTCCAGAAGTGATATATATATACTTGGGAGAGAAATGATGATGAATCTTCCTTATAAATAGTGATTTTTATAACAGCAGATTAATATGGAAATAAGTGAAAAGGTAGATTCAGATTGTCTTTTCAGGATTTTTTTTCTCCTGATTAAGAGAAACAAATTTTAGTGAGAAATAATAAATGTCAGTTAATGCTAGTTTTCTAGTAGCTAGTAATCTAATACCAGTGTATAGGTAATACTTACAATGTTATTCTAAGAAATGCCAGCTGATGTGTGAAGCTTGGAAATGGTATGGTAGCATTTTACGAGTCGTCACAAAGGTAAAGTCACAGAATCACAGAATGGTTTGGGTTGGAAGGGGCCTTCAAAGATATCTAGTCTATCCTCCCTGCCATGGGCAGGGACACCTTCCACTAGACCGGGTTGCTCAGAGCCCCATCCAGCCTGGCCTTGAACACTGCCAGGGATGGGATGTCCACAATTTCTCTGGGTAGCTTGCTCCAGTGTCTCGCCACCCTCATTGTTAAGAATTTGTCTTATGTCTAACCTAAACCTACCCTTAATGTTCTCATATTAATCATATATTTAACTAATAAATATAATTATTTAGATAAAATGCCAGAAAGTGGTTTTGGCTAAGGGGAGGGGGATTTGTTACTGAAACTGCATTTTCATCTGTACAGTTTCATAAAATCCTTGTGCATATAGAAATTAATTTTCACAGTATTCTGTGATATTGTATATAGATAAGAATTCATGGGCTGGGATGAGAAGCAAATGTATGTTTTTATGCTCTGCCAGCACCCAGTGGGTATTGGTTTGTAGTACCTTACTAAATGTCCTGCAAAACTTGTGGACACAAATCGCTGCTCACATACTGTGTACCTGCCCACATAGACAAAGCAGTGTGGGAGAGGAATAAAAGATGGAAACAAATGGGCAGTAATGAGTTTAGACCTTATATTGCTTAGCATCCACCCTCGGCCATTGTGTCAGTAATCACTTTCACTGTTTTCAGTATTGAATAACTGAATATTGAAGTCTTTTGGGTGGGCAATTCCAATCCCACCTGCTGTTTCTCTTCTAGTTGCCAGCCATGTCAGCAGTAGTGGTTGTTCCTCTGCTTGGCTGGCAACTTGCTCATTTTGAGGGGAAGAAAGCCTTGGGTGCTCCACAGAGGAGGTTTGTGTTTCAACACACTAAATCTTTAAGGCATTCAAGATCGTTTCAGTAAATGTCATATTCAGATGCTGACAATACTGACATAAATCACATAAACAGAGTGGTGTGTGCTTGCCACAGTACATTATGGAAGCAATTTCAGGCTAACGTGATTAGCAGGAGATACAAGATGATACCCTAATACATTCTTCTGAAAGTACCAGTTTTTGTCTGAGACCAAAAAATGTGAATTCTCCTCAGTTCCAAGACTGGGTGCCGATACCTTCCTGCTTGTCTGATTACACTTTCCCTTAGTAACTGCTGTTTCTTGTAAGACACAATGATGCCAAGACAAAGGTGATTGCACCAGCAGTACCAGGGCAGAAGTGATTAAAAAACCCCTGCAGCTGATCTTGGTACAGTCCTTATTTCAAATCCCAGAGCAGCCCTGCAGGATCCGGGTTGGTGGCACCTCTAAAACTTTGACCTTGTATACCTTATGCCGTGGGTGCTGAGTTGCATATAGGAGTGGCAGCTGTAATGCTTTTTAGCTAGTGGAGATACCAACAGGATTTTATTTTTTTTTGGGGTTAAATTTGTGCTTGTATAATGTAACAGAGGTGTTAGAGGAAAATATGGTGCAGAGCAAGAGCAGCCTAGATTATTCATTGGCGACAATAAGAATATTGTTATACACTGCATAACAGAGGAAGAAGTCATTGCTTTGTAAAGGCCCTTGTGACTTATATACTGCTTTCCACGCTTGGGCTGAGCCCCATGTACCTGTCACCGCAAGTATAAGGTTAGCCAGCAAAATCCCCACAGAGAGCTTTTATGCGGGAGTACCAATGCCTGAGAATGCATACTGATAATGCCACGTGAGGCAAAACATCTGCTTCATTCAGCTTCACCTCAAAAAAACTGCAAGCACATGGTTACACAATAGCCTCCCTGCTCAGCTCACCTAGAAAACCATAGGGCAGCTGGGTTGTCGGGATCTTCCAACTTTCTGCTGCACGCCACCTTTCATGCTCAGCCCAAGCTGGGCATCCCCATCTCAGTCAGCAGCTTCGGGGACAGCTAAGGAAACACCACCAGCAACTGCTGCAGTGGTGCATTGCAGAGCCAGGCTTGGTGCTGGTGTGTTTGTGGTCTGTGTGTAGTGCAAGAGAGAAGCAAGACTCTGAAAGATCTTGGTGAGGCTGCTGAGTTCTGCTTGGCTAAAGCGAGGGCTGCCCCTGCTAGTATAGATCCGATAGACATCTAGGATCTGTTATTTAGTAAAAGTTCGCCTGCAGATTGCACCCACCTGCAAGGCAGACAGCAATTTGGTTTTCTCTTCACTCAGTTAATTCCTAGGAATTAAAAGCTTGTTCTTTAGCAAGACCTTGATGTGAGCACTGACATCTCTTGGATGCTTTTGAGTGAAGGCCACAGGCGTCTCTCCTGTATCTTTCACCTTGGAGAGCTCTCTGGTAGCTGTTGCTTCTGCTAGGAGAACTGATAAGACATACAGGTTTAACAGTCAGCTTCCCTCATAGAGTTTCTTTCCCTGTGAAAAAAGTCACTTTGAGACCTATTCTAAATCCTCCCCCTGCAACATTACTTCCAAACTCTGTTTAATTTCAGAGGTTAAGCAAACAGGCAGATTATTTTCTTCTCTGAAGTGCATGCTTCTAAGGCTGAAGGACTCCTTTCTACTCAAGTTGCGAAGAACACTTAATGATTTTATTTGACTAAGGCAAAATGAGAAAGGAAAATGATATTTAGAAAATTTCATTAGAAAAACGTTTGCTGCTTTGTTTCTGTAACAGCAAGGTTACTGGGTAATCTCTGCCTTAACTCATTGGGGATAGCTGATTGCATCAGGTGTGCTGATGGAGCCGATATTGATGGGCTTGAGCGTGCAAAGCATACACATTGCCCTCTGGAAGCCACAAGATGGTTCAGACCAGGAATGTGCAAAAACAGCTGCCCCAACAAGTGTATCCCAAGGTACAAAACAAAAACTAGGCAGGAGGCAGAACTGCTCAGAGCAGCAGCAGAGAGTCAAGGGCAACTAACCCTGCTAGAGCACCAATCCAACCCTGACAGCTGCTGAAGGCTGGGGAGCTCCTAGGAGAGGAGCCAGCTTAAGCAGTTGATCACTGCTCTGTGCGGAAGCTGTGGCACCGACCGATGCTGTGATGGTGTCCAGCACTTCAGCCCTTCGGGATGTCACCCTTTGTTGAGAAGGGATGGGGGTCCTGGATCTCCCCCAGAAGCTGGGTGGGAGGCAGGCAGCTGGTCTGCCCTCAGGTGGGGGAGGGCTTCACTGAGGGAAGGAGGAACTGCTGGCCGGAGCTCTCACACCTTGCATGGGCAGAGGATGTGCCCCTTCCCTACAGCAATGTGGCCGATTCAGATTCTGTCATGTGCCAATAAAAAAGGGGACACCGCCAATGTTTCATTAATGCACTGTGAGTTTGGTTTTACCTTAAGGAGTTTATAATTTATAAATATAAAGCTTTACTTTAGCATAAAGTTTATCAGATGTTTAACATCAAAAGTCAAGACTTCATTCGCTGCCTGAATTTGGCATAAATCTGATTGGTTTCTTTTGTAGAAAGCCAATTTAGGAATCAATTATATATTGTAATGGGCGTGAAAACAGCTCCTCTTTGGTCATTGTAGTAGATTACAGCTTGTAGTCTGACATCACTTAACTGTGTAGCAAATTGTCTGAAAATGAAAACTCCTATTAGGACACTTAAAAAAAACTCTTTCAAAATGACTACTTAACAGCCATTAAAGCATCTTCATAGAAATGTCACTACCCTCGTTACATCTGTACCTTTGGTTAGTTTCTTTCCCCCTTTCCAATTTTCTCCCAGCATCTTGCAGCTTGCCTATTATTTGGATGTATAATTAGAAATCCATTATTATGTTTTATGGAGATGTAAAGAGCAGGAAGAAAGCTGCGTAACTACTTTTTACATGCAGCATGCAAATTATCCACCTTGTGTATTTTGGCTCTGAATGTTCCGCAGATGTAGTTTCATTTCCCTTGGATCTCTGTTTACCCATTTTTATTGCTAGTCATCAAGTATAGCAGCAGAAAAAAATCAAAATAGGAGGGGGAAGGGACCTTCCCATAGAAGCAGCTTAACATGCCCCCATTACAGAGTGGTATCGACATTAATGTGCTTCACCTACACAGTTCTGTGCGTGGCCATTATTTATAATAGACAACCATGGAAATGGTAGGGGTAATCAACATTGCATGAGAAAATGGTCACTGCCAAAGCTGAGTAGTTGGGAAAAATACTTTGAAGGAATTAAATGTTTTATTCAGATACTATGTGGACTGAGAAAGGATGCAAGATGGGGCTTTGATCGTACCTCACGGCTTAGAAAGAGCAAATTCCTCTTTCCTCGGCCTGACTCTTCCAGCTGACATTTGTTCTGGTCTTGCCTAAGGATAATATCCCACTGTGTGATCCACTCGGGACCTGATCCAAAGGCAGTGTAAATCTTATGGACTTCATGGCCCTTTACATCTGGCCCGTATGTTTTTATGGATTAAAGATCTGACCTTTTATATGCTGTGAAACCCCATGGATGCATATAGCACAGTGCAGTTTATGGGTTGCACTCGTGCCGTGGCTTCTTCAGAATTGTCAGTCTACCAGAGAGAAAACAGGGTGGAGGTTAATCCCTTTTCCCTCTCACTCCCACCAGACAGAAACGTCCCAAGTCAAAAGGTTCCTCCAGTTTGTGACGAGAAAGGTCCAGTGAGGCTCCTAAAGCTGGCAAAACCCCTGGAGCTATGACCACCCCTTTCAGTGCGGCATTAAATGCTGAATGCCTTGAGAGAGCTGCAAGCTTTGCCATGCCTTTTGGAGGTCCTTGTTGGATCCCTGCTGGCGTTTCCCCAGGTGACAGGATGCCTCTTGCGTGGAGATAAGTTTCAGTGCAATGGCCTTAAAGCAAAGATTACTTACAGCTAGTGTTGGACATTGAGTCTGATGTAAGTTAAGTGTATGGAAATGGCTCTTGGACAGAGTATAAAAGCACTTTTTTTTTTGGGGGGTGTGGCGTGTATGTGTGTATGAGGAGGGTGCCAGTGGCTGAGAAGGAGCTGGCTTCACAGGAGAGAAAGAGCCTCTTTAATGGACATCTGGCAGAGCTATGATATGGGAGTTATGAATGCACATAGTACATGGTGGTGTTTTGTGGTTTAGTGGCTCAGTGTAAATTTCTGAATATTAAATTTTAATTTACCTAGTAGGTACGCATTTTAAAAAATACTGTTTTTCCTGAATACTATTTTATCTAATTCCTTTAGTGACTGACTGGACAAAACCAGATACAACATCTCTACAGTATATAGATTTTCTCCCATTCTGAATTGCTGCTGGTTTTACTTAGCTTTTAATTTCATGTAACTGGCAAAATAATACATTGCCTAAGAGTGTCAGTCTCTTTTAGTCATGGTAAAAGTAAGAAAAAGATTCTGGTCAACCAGAGATCACCACTTGATAATAAAGTAGTATTTGATCAGTGTATTATATGCATATATATATACACCCACACATATGCATCCAGGTATTACACACATATATTGTATGTATTAGAACAAGGGAAGATAGTTTATTCTTTCTGATAAAAAAGCCAAAAAACTTTAATTTCTTCAGCTAATTTGATAACTATGCTATAGTTATGACTTAGGGAAGTCATAAAGCTATAAAGACTGGAACAAGTCAGATAAATATTGCAATTAAGAAGTTCTTATGGTGCTGGGATAGGACATGGGAAATAGCTCCTCTTCCTTTGCAGAGCTCATAATGTGACTACAGAGAAACAGCTTACTGCCTCACCACGAGCTGCAGTCATCTGGTAACACCTAGAGAGTGGGAATGCCACTGGGTGTCTATTTAGCTCTTGGTCTTTCTGACCATGTCCAAGTTTTCACTCGAGAATCCAAATAAGAGAACACTAATGCCTGGCACCCTGAGCTTGTCTGTCCATCCTTATGGCTGCTGCCCTCATGCTGTGTCCTGAGCCAAGTCCTTCTGTCCAGTAGCACCGGAGATGCTGCTCTCAGAGAAGAACAGCACTGCCTCCTTATCTGCCCTGAGGTGGCCACCAGCTCTCCAAGGGCTCCCTCCGTTCAACAGGCTTTTGGGACTTCCTGAACCTAATACGGCTACGCAACTTTTAGCTGGTGGTCAAAACTGGCCTATGGCTTTCTGGAATTGTAGATGAAACAGAAAGGAGAAAAGGTGGGGCGGGAGAGCAGGTCAGACCTCCTGTCTCTGCTGCTGTTAGCAATGCTGGAGAGGTATGATGAGTGACCGCTGCTTTGGGGTGGCAGCAGTCCTTCCTCAAAAATGAGTGATCCTTTATATCTTCACCTCCTCCTTGATGGCAGCGCGCTGGCTCTCCAGCAGCCTTATGTGCGTGAAAGAGGTGGTAATGCTATGGCCGGTTTGTTGCACCGGGAAGTTTCCTCACACAGGTGATGCGCTCACTGTGCCTAAGCCCAAGGTGTCCTGCTCACCAGGTGGAAGAGGGAGGCTTGGTCCCAGCTGGAGGTCTGCCACAGTTATTCCCAGGGATGACCAAAGAGCAACTAGGCTGTGTTTTTGCAAAGCTACATACATTTTCCATCTTAGACAAAGAGGTTTGCTATGATGTTTTAGCCTTGCTTGAAGGAGAGGCTGAGATCTGAAGGCATTGAGGTTGTTGCGTGCCTATCACCATGGCTGACAACAGCTGTATCTAAACCTGTGGCTGGGGACTTAGGTCAGCATTGGTGCAGTTCGGCCAGGTATGGACCAGAATGTCTCCAGCTCAATCCTGTCTCATTTATGGGTTGTGTCTTGCAGGTCCAACAGCTGTAGAAACTTTTTTTAATCGCTAGTTTAAGAAGATATATCTCTGGATACATCCAGGGGGTAGGTCTGCTGAGGAAGCAGGTGCCAGTTTTCCATAGTTACTTTTAAGAGCCAAATTGCACTTTAGTGCTGATTTTTAGTTTTAAGGCAATATTGAGAATTTTAAAACCCTTCTTTTTTTTATTTTTTTTTAATTTTTTTTATTTGATCCAGCTGGAGCTTGTACTTCCTCTTTAACTTTTTCTTTTATTATTTAAAATCCTTAATTATCTGAGACAAAATTGGTAAGGAAATCTGCAGAATCTAGGGATTCCACAGAGCTCTCTCTATAAACACTCAGGCTATTCACTGTTGCCAAATAGACATGTGCCAACTCTGAAACACCCACCCACTCCCTCCTTCTGCTGCAGCAAACTAATAAGTGCATTGATTACATTCATTTAAAGAAAAACACTGCTCTTTTAATCTTTACATTCCGCGTGCTTTAGATTTGTGATTACGAGAGATATCCTGTTTATCACACATCATGTGGTGAAAAAGCTACTTGACACACCTCAACGCATTAGATATTTTAAAAGAATATTTTATAGGGTACCAGCAAGTGGTAGTAGAAGATAATTAGCATTTCCTGCAAGCTGTTGTTGTACTATTCGCAAGATGAATGAGAGGTCTCTTAAATGTGATTTTTGTAAAGGTCCCTTAAATGCCTTCAATCCCCCCAAACAAAAATGTTCATATGCATCTCTTCCTTCTCGCTCCTCTCCCCGCTTTCCCCCCTCAACCCCCCCACCCCCCTTGCAAATATGGAAGAACTTTGTTATAAAGATATGAGACAACCACATGATGCCTATTCTGTTGCTCTATAGAAATTAATCGTTAAGAATGACAATTATATATTTATATATCGGTGCATGTATATAGACATATATAAAGGCAAATACGAAATCGTATGTTTGCGTGAATGTGCATTGATAAAATACTTAATACATACTTAAGCCAAGCCTGAAACCCACCTTTTTAAAGAGTTGAACAACTTTTTTGATTTCAAGACTGGCAGGAATATCCCAAGTTAGATGCAAAATCCTTTCCGAATGCCCCATGCAGGTGTATGTATGCATGTACATAGACAAGTTTGCTCCCTCCCAGCGGACCATTGTGGAAGTGACCCACCATAGCCCATGGCTATAGAGCAGGCCACCGGTGCTCCCCAGGGTCTGCCCCCAGCCAAGTGTCCCAGAGATGCTGGTGCAGGGAGGAGAGGTGGGCAAGCCCCCATGGGGCAGCTGGTGCTGGTTACCACCTCCGAGCAGCTAAGAAATGAGCAACAAACTCATGCCAAACCTGTGGAATACTTGGCTCAAAATCCGTCTCTGGGCCTGTCTGAATTTACAGCAGTGAATTTTGGATCACGGTGTTCATTGTGGGGAAGCTGCAGTGATGTTTTGGCCACGGTACTGCCCGTACCCCTCACGGCAGCTGGCAGTGCCAGTCCCGGTTTCCAAAGCTGCCGGGGCTCCCAATCGTGCAGAGAGGCTTCTACAGCCTCTTGAAATATGCCTCAAATCTAGTATCTGGGACCAGGTTCTTGAGGTATTTACTATTGAGTGAGTTCAGGTATCCAAGCAGGACCCCTGCCTGGGATATAACATTTTACTTGTCCTTGTTTAGGGCCGCTTTCCCACTCATGCCCCGTGGGAGCAGTCCCCCGCTCCTGCAGCAGCCCAGCCAGTCCCCGGCTGAGACCACGCTGAGGAACACAAGAGCCACAGGAGGTAAAATCGGCTGATGATGAATCCACAGCCTGTATTTACTTCTGAAGAGAAAGGCTGGCTTCACCCTCCTAGCCCAGTTCTCCCGGTTTCTTTGCAATGCAATGGTGATGCCATTATAGCATTGACATTTAAAGCATCAGTTGGTAATAGCTGCTGTAATCCAAAGCCAGCCGCGAGTTTTTAACGGGAATTTCAGAGAGGAGCCAGGAAGTGCTGGACAGAGCGGCTCTGTGGAAACACAGCTTGCTGCCCAAACTTGTTCTCAGGAACGACATGTAGTGCAGTCTGCATGCCAAATCCAGTGGGACTGGGGAAACAGCACAGGGCTGTGGGCTGAGTAAGAGGAGATAAGAGGGAGGCCCTTCTGCAAGTGTTATACATGAATACAAATTAATAACAGAAAAGATGCTCTGCAAATCAGTGAGAAAAGTAACTATGCAGCTGCCAGTGGGCCTTAAATACTTGATTCTGGAGGCTCTGAGGGAGGCTCCGGGGGAGGGTGCTGCAGGTAAGGCAGAGTGTGAAGGGAGGCACCCCGGAGGTACTGTCTGCTGCTTGCTCTGGCATTAAACTGACAGATTTGGGGTGGGGGATGGGAAGGGTGTTGATTTGTTAAATGAGGGAAAATACCCAGAACCTAAGTAGTGAACCAGTATCCTGACTCAGTCCCCTCTCTTGAAATTACACACTTCTGAAGAGGTTCGATGGCAGGACGCCAGGCACGTTTGCTAACCAGCAGCGTCCCACAGCAGTGCTGGTAACAGTGTTTGGCATGATAAGGCCGTGCTTATTTTCCCAGTCTCAGTATTTCACATCCCTGAAGCTCCCAACCAGACCTTCAGCCTAGTAGTGCCCCCTGAGAGGTCACCAAGGGATTAAATCATTGGGAACAATACAGAGGGACGTTGGCTGTAGGTTCCCTGGCACCCATCTCTGCAGCACGTCTGCACCCAAGCACCATCTTGTTCTGGCTCTGACAGTACAGCTTGGCTTTTCTTCACAAAAAGGAGAGAGTACCTGCAGATAGCGGAGAAATCTATTGGGTTCTGACTTGTCTTTGCTACTGAACTTCAGAACTTGGGATTCTGAACTCAATACTGTGTGCTATGGTGACAGTATAGAGGCTTGTGCATCTGTAAAACCAGTCACCATAACCCAAATAACTTGCGGGTGTGAGGTGGTGTGAGTTCTTACAACTCAGCCTGCTCATTCCTGGCCTGGAGCGCAACCTGTAGGATTAAAATTTGTTTGAGGTCGGAAGTCCTGTTTCCATACCATACAACTGCTATGGCTGAAGTCAGATTGATGTTTCCTCGGTTTCTCATTGATTGTGCCAGTGCCTGCTCGTATTTCTCACTATAACCATAGATCCTCAGTCACGGATTCCTTTTGGTAGTTACCTTTAATGCAAGTATTGATTATAGGCCAAAGCCACAAATACTTCTAAAAAAATGTATCTTTTTCCCCTTTGTTCTGTTGGCCTATACATTA
The DNA here is from genome assembly GCF_015220075.1 of Falco rusticolus. Taxonomy (NCBI): domain Eukaryota; kingdom Metazoa; phylum Chordata; class Aves; order Falconiformes; family Falconidae; genus Falco; species Falco rusticolus. Next base: position 67,343,998 of record NC_051188.1, on the reverse strand, counting down.
CTAATGTAGACTGAATCTTTCAGTTAAACCCAGCTAAAGATAGTTATTAGAATAAAAGTGTTTGGTTTGGTTTTTTTTTCATTCCGTGTATGTGCAGTCTCTATAGTTTTTCTAGTAGACTTTTAAAGGCGGCATTGACTAAGAATTCTTCCTAATATTTTGACTGCTAACTAGGTTTTTTCCCCTTAGAATAGCTTTTCTAATGGAACAATTCAGAAAAAGCACTATCATCATATCATAATGTACTGTGACAAGAGCTGTTCAGCTTTACATTTTGGCATTTAATGTATTCTCAGCTCTTCACTGTGTCTGGCAAGGGTAACTTCAAGCAGCTGATGTTACAAAGCAGTTGAAAAAAATTTTTGTAGTAAGAGATTTAGGACAAATTGTAGCCAGTCTTCTCCTGCTGTTTTTCAAATGTTTTTAACGTGTGTGTTTCTGTCTGGCATCTTCCAGCAGAAGCAGAAGACACCAGCTGAAGACTCCTATGATTCACATCTGCAAAGTTTCCACGGACTTTCCAAGATGTAGTAGAGATTGCCTCTGGCCTTGGAAAGAAGGGAGCGACTAGCTCACACAGAAACCCAAAATATACAGAAATCAAGGCTCACAGTAGAGGGATTTTGGTTGTAAAACTTAGTTTGCTTCCAGAAACTTAATTGTGTTTCTGTCCAAATATGAACTACTTTGTTATGGGCTCGGATATATGTCACAAATAAAGAACTTGTAAAGCTAAAGAATCCCCTGAATTTTCAACTGCTGATGAGATGCTCTCTGTAGGGCTCAGTAGAAATTGTAAAAGCATTTATCTGAGTCTGAAGACCTTGGAAATAATTGAAAATATAAATTTGTGCTGTAGAAGCTTGTTCCTTTTGCCACATTTTTGTTGCCGTTCCTGTTGAGACTTTCCGCTGCAGTGATCCTTACAGGGAGGACTCCCAGAAGGCCTGAAACCTTTCAGATCATATTGCTTATACTTTTTCTTTACTTGACAGAACAATGTGCAATAGCTGACCTTGCCCAGGGCAATATCATTAAAGCTAAACAAGATGACACTCGTACTGTGTCTTGGTCAGGAGCTGTCTAAAGCACTTTCTGAGTTCTTGTGGAACAAGAGGAAAAATTCTGGGCAATTGAAATACATGTGGTGATCACCAAATAACGTTTCTTATTTTAACATGAATTTATGCATCTATTAATACGCATGTTTGAAATGAAAAGAATTTGAGTGTTTCACAGCTCAGAAACTCATCTTCAAATTTTTATTTAGCTTACAGGAGATGACGTTCAGACTTGGATATTTTGAAGAACCTTTGTTCAAGGATCTACTAACATGCTCTGGTCTAACATCTGTGCTTGTCAGGTGCTCAGCGGAGGTCCGTCAGGATGTTTTATCCCTCATGTCAGATATTGGAGAATAGACGGAGCCTCACTGGTGTTAGCTACCAACTAGCAACTGCACTTCAGTCAAGGTGAATGGGGAGACGGTTAAGGGCTGGCAAAGGCCAGTGGGGAAGGGGAGTGCACAACAATCTTTTGGATTGAACATGAGAAGACAAAGATGAATTTTTGACAGACAGTAAACCTGGTCTTCCTTTTTTCCCTTTACTCAGGAAGGAACTCGGCACGCTTTATGTACAGGTGCCATTCACACAGCTTTTGTGTCCACATGCCTAGCTGGGGAAATATTTTAAAGCCATCTTCTTTTCACCTTCTTCTCCCCAGCGCCCCTGAGTCCCTGCTTCAGGGGCTTATGCAAGTACCGCCTCTGTCATGGTGCTTGTGCCATCCAGTGATCTAGTGAATTGTAACTGTCGATTTAAGGAGTGAGATGGTGCAACACGTGAATGAAACCATGCAGACAGCATGGGCAGTACCCCATTCTGGGCAGGGTTTTCCTTGGTGGAGCTCTTTTACTTTGGTTCTCCTTCGTGCTTGCACAGGATGGATAGCACTGAGGAGGACGAATCACCTCATGAGCAGGATTATTCTCCTTTCTGGATCACCTTTTCTCATGATGTAGTGTCTGTTGTGTATTTTTTCCCGTACACGAGAGCATTACTAGGCTGGAGTGCCATTGACAGCACACCTCCCGCCCTGGAGATTGTAGTCAACACAGATGGCTCTTTGTTGCTAAGTGTACGTGAGTGCTAAATTGAATGTGCACTCTTGTCTAATATTTAACAAAGCACATTGAGTTAATGACTAATGTTTCATTATTGCAGGAAGCTTTTAGTACCGAAAGGTTAAGTGGTTCATTTGAATATTGCCCGAGTATCTTTGCCCTGTCAGCGTTTTTTTTCTTCCCCTAAAGTTAATTTGCTATTGTTGTGATCATGTCTGACAAGTGGTGGGTAAAAGCAAAGACAAGTTATGGGGGTCTGTTTCCATGACATAATTTTGCTGTTATTTAGCAAGTTGGATTTTACTTAGCTGAGCATCTAACCTGCGTGGACCTTTATTCAGGGATAAAAAGCCAGTTTTGAGCATACGCCATCTTCTGCTGGGAATTATTTGCATCAGAGGCAAAGGACTTGCAGGGGAAGTGATAGATAAGTGGACAAAGTTAATGGAGCTAGAAGAGGCTACCAGAAGAGACTTGCTATGCATTCACACAGGTAGAGGAGTGGGCTTAGGAATTACTGTTCAATATAAAATTTCAGTGGCTAAGTACCAGTAAAGCACCATGGAAACAAGTTTCTGCTACAGTGACATTAATGATATAAAGTGCTTGTGATGTGGTCATAAAATTGGAAAAAAGACAAAAAAGCTTCTACATTATTTTGGTTATGCTGAACCCTCAATGAGTTTTTTCAACAAAAAGCAGATTTCTAGTTCACCACGTCTTTTCTCTGTTTAGTTTGTTGAGAAGGGGAACACGCATGCACATTCCAGTATGGGAGCAGTTTGTGAAGTTGGCTTCTGAACCTTGCAGGAACAGCATGGCTGTTGCAAATAATTAGCCTTTTTTTTTCCCCTCTAGTCACTGTAGTGACTTTGCCACCCTATGGCAGTGTGTAATGCTAGACGTTCACCTGTGCCTTTGTAGCACTGGCGTTTTTGGCTTAACTGCTTCTCAGGTCTCTGTGTGCTCCAGTTGTCTTTTGAATAGATTTGGATACTTTTTATTCTGAATCTTCAATTCAAAACATTTTTTGCGTTTGATTAATGAGAACCCCTTATAGCTTCACCTCTCTGGAAAAGAGATTTAGCTTAGTACAGCAATGCTATTGCTGAGAAAAAAGCAATTGAGAGGCTTTGCATTCAAGGTAGAGGGCGTGGGATTTTTTTTTTTTTTAACTAGTTCATTATTACAGTTTCTATATAAAATCTTTAAATTGGTCAAGGGGCAAGCTTCTTTTTTCTAAATCATCTAAATGATTTTTTCTAAGTTTTTCTAAAGCCATCTAAATTAAGGTGATTGTTTAAGTAAGACTTGCTTGCAACTGAATCTGAAATGTTGATATATTCAGGTACCTGCTGGTTATATGTTATTGTTTAATATGTAAGATAGAAATGAAGCTTCTTTGCAGCTTTCAATTTCAACAAATCTGATCTTCCTTACACATTGGTAGGGAGAATATCCAGGAGCTAGACGGAGAACAACTATGTCTGTGCACTAGTATGGGGGATCTACATTAACCGTCATCAATTAATTTGACATACTTAGTCTTAGCACCAGCATGTTTAAAGTTCTTCTAAAGATACTTCTGTGGGCCTTCGGGTAGCCCATTAGGTGTCCTTGCGATGAAGTGATGCTACTGTCCAGAAACGTGTTTCTGCAGTGTTAGAGTTAATGGAGAACTATTTACTAAACTCCTTCTTCCCCCAGAAACAAATACGATTTTCTATTTGTTTAATTTATAGTCTGAAGCTGGAAATGTTCCCTCAAATGGTTCTCAATAGCTCCCTACGTATCTTTTAAGCACAGTAAGTGGCTTCAAAATCCGCTTCGCATTTTTCATGTTTCAGGAGCCCAGGGAATTTTGCGGTGAAAAATGTTCTCTTCAATTGCTCAAAGTATTTGAAAGGATTACTCTCTACAGGGAAAATCAGACTGCTCTTATGCCAAAGACCTTCCCTTCTCAGGTCCAGATCTTTCTTTCCCTTAAGGCAATGTCTCCATGACCATTGTCAAAGTACTGTAATAACATACTGCTTTGCTGTGTAAGTGCTTTGCTAAATCAGAGTTCTCTATGCATCTCAGCGCTGAGATCCTGTAAAAGAATCAGCCTCTTATTATGAGTTTAGACCAAAAATAGGCATGAGGAAGTGTCTTTGTAAATGTGCTGTAATTAATCCAAAGGCATTATTCTCTAAGACCTATTGAACAAGATCTTATGGGATTGACTTCATCTCACTCCTTGTTCAGTATCATCTGGGGTTTTTTGGTAATAATTTTTCCTGCCTTGTTACATCAGTAGATCCCTGATTCTGGTGGCATCTTGTCACCTCTGACATCAAGAAGCAAAGCAATGATTTAGCAAACCTCCTCAGAGTGGGGTATTTTGCAGTGGGCTAGGCTGCCAGGCAAAGCACGTGAACACAAATCGAACTGAGCACCATGGCGAGTGCATACCTTGAACCAAGACACTGTGTGCTATTTAAACAACTAGGAGCTAACGTTCCTTCACACCCTCAGGACAGCTTCAGGAGAGACACCAAGGAAGGGGTGACCAAAAGGTACACCCACAGTGGAGTACACGCCTCTGCCCCAGTGATGTAAAACCAAATGCTCATTTCAACAGACACCTCACATTTCAATAGACTGCCACAACAGACAGATAACTCTGGAGATTGTGGCTCAGGGATGCAGCGGCACTTGCACCAGGGCAGCAGGTGTTCCTGGATGCAGGCAATGAGGGGTGAGAAAGTTTATTTTATCGTGCCGGTTGCTCCCTGTACTATGTGGGGCCAGATGATGCTGCGCTGAAGCAGCGCTGGAGTCTGTTTACACCACGGATCTGAAAACATTCACCCATTGGCACTTTTCCGTACAAGTTGACAGGGGAGGAATTGCTAAATTTGTGTCAAAAGCCAACACTTTCATGCCTCTGCAGGTTTTTGCAATGCTCAACTCCACGTACCCTGCAGAAAAAAAGTGTCTGTGTTGTGTCTCATCCTCTGAAACAGGTTTCCTCAGGCTTTTTAGTCTTTTCATGTCTTTTAAACTGTGAAGAGCCCAAAAGATTGAAGGACACCTCAGAAGCCACTAAGGCTTCTCTTGCGTGAAAGGAGACTCTCTGAGCCTTGCAATGTGATCCACGCCTTCACCTTGCACTCACAAAACAGGGAATTTTGCAGTGCTAAGTAGCTATGTATAGTTACCTACTATAGTGGGTTTCCATAAGTTTACCTCTCTGGGATCTGAATCAATGTAATGCTCTTCCCAGAGCCTTTCTGGTTTGAAAGTGCCCTGCTTATGGCTTGTTGTAGATGTTTTCTGCCATCCTGGGGTGTATCTGAAGTTTGCTAGACAGCTTTTAATTTTGGCTGTTTCCACACCTAGGAGGTTGATATACTAAACTCAAAATTTTGAAAAGAAAATTAAAAGGACTAATGAGCCAGTGCATTTTTTGGCCGAATAACTATGACAGCGGAGGTTTCTAATGAAGAGTGTGAAAGGTGAGAACACCCGGGACAGACACAGTTTGTTTAAGCCAGGGTAGAGACAGGTATCATAGAATCACAGAATGGTTTGGGTTGGAAGTGACCTTAAAGATCATCTAGGCCCAACCCCCCTGCCATGGGCAGGGACACCTTCCACTAGACCAGGTTGCTCAAAGCCCCGTCCAGCCTGGCCTTGGACACTGCCAGGGATGGGGCATCCGCAGCTTCTCCCGGCAACCTGTGCCAGTGTCTAGTCACTCCAAGACAGACAAAATGTGCTCATCAGGAGACCCTTCAGCTTATATGTAACCAACAAAGAAAATCAGGGAAAATGTCCTAATGTGAGTTGTTACTGGGGAAAAAGAGGTCTAAAGACAATATGGGAAACATACCTTCCATGGTAGCCTGGGGTGGATTTTGGCTTCTCCAGTGCTAAAATTGTGTGGCCTCAACAGCTCCAGGTTCACTCATGTTTTCTTTCTTGGCTTCAGTTACTGCAGAGATGCAATAGCCATTATATGTGGTGGGCACTGTGCATTTTCAAGGTATTAAAACTGTCCTGTAAGAATGGCTGCCCCACTTTGGTTTTGCTCTGGCATGTGTTGGGTACATAAGGTTTTAATGCTGTGACTACAGAAGTCTTGTCCTTACTTATGCAGAAGCTCATAGGAGCTGCCAGCATCTCCACCACGCTCTCTAAAACAAACACAGCACTAGCTGCCTGGCAGCATCTCACAAAGCCAAGGGGCTTGCACGTCGTGGACCCCCATCTCCCAGAGAGTCAGGATGACACATTGGCTGGCTAAAACTACGCGCTTACAGCAGGTCAAGCCTCAGCCATATTCTGAAGAACGAGAAGCATTTTGGTCATTGATTGGCTGTACAGACCTAACCCCCAAACTTATCCGAAGTAAATACAGCAAGCTACCTTAAACTGCTAACCTGAAAGTAAAGACAGCATCCTTCCCTTTTATGCGCATCAGGGCGCTACCAATTGTTTTTGCAAGAAAGGAACTGGAAAAGGTCAGTGGCGCAGTGAAGCTGCCGTGTCAGTTGTTGCAAGGCTGGCTAACACTCCTTTGCCTGCTGCTTTCACCATTGCAGTCATGCTTGATTTTCCACAGGCATATGTCTAGCAGTACCCTGCTGAGTTTTGTCTCTTACCATATGCTTCTCCCCTTCAAGCACAGCGTTTCCTATAGGAGCTGTATCTCGTGCCTATTTCTAATTACGCTGTTTCAGTGGCTTTTTCTGGTAGCAGGTGATGGCCCGGGCTGCTGTGGGCAAAGGTGCTGCCCGGCGCACATGCGGCAGGGCTGGTGGTGCTGGCTGCTGCTGGCTATCGCCATCGCTGCTCTGCAGCCAGGCGAGCATCCTGCTCACTCGGTCGCTTCAGCAGATGTGCATGATTAATGGATTATTTACCTTGTGCTGCCTGATTATTATTTTTTCTGCCTCTAACCTTTTCACTTTTACAAATTTATTTTGACTTTGAAATTCTGGGGATTCCACTTATAACCTTTATGTTTATTGGTGAAGTAGCTATTATTAGACTGTTTTCTCCCCTCTTTCTAATTCTGGAGTTTAATTATATTTTTCCTTCTGCCTTTTGGTACAGGTGCAGTAATTAAATGGCATTAAGTCTGTTTCACGATCATTAAGGAGGCTCATTATTGTCCTTTCTGTATGCCTTTGAAGTTGTAAATAAGTCACCTTTCTAATGAATCTGCCTGGTGAAACTTTGACATATCACTGAGGTAGTGCCGCCAGGGTTGTATGAAGAAAGGTCCTGGGTTAGGTATCGCCCCCGGCCCTTTCCAGCAACCAGCACAGAGGGGTTGGAGTGAAAAGAGGGCTGCGGCATTTTGAGAGTGCCGCAGAGGGCTTGCAGGCGGGATGAGCCAAGGGGAGGGGGGAAGGCAAGGAGGGGAGCAGCAGGACAAAGATTGCATTTGGCTCTGAGGAGCATCACTCTCCAAGCCCCAGGGGCCTGTGTGGGTGTCTCCAGCCAGAAAGGCAGTCCTAAGAGCTGAGTGGGCACTGGGGGGTAGGTGCGTAATCTTATTTTTCTTCTGCCTTTGCTTTTCTTTCACCCAGGCTTTTGTTCCTTTCCCCATTCTGCCAGGCCCCTCCAGCCTTATCTCTGCATTTTTTGTGCCATTTTTATAATGTATCTGCTAAGGCACATTGTACTGATTCCTTCCTTAGTTCTTTGGAGCGTTTCTCCCTCTCCCTGCCTTTTTGATTGCTCGCGCAGGCTGACCAGGCACAGGCATTCCTGGCTCTCTTGCTCTGTTGTAGCCGTTCTCCTGCATTCTCCCTGTAAAAGCCAATCTGAATTGTGCTGAACCTTAAATAATAAATATTAACTACGTCAAACACTGAAATTATTCAGGTACAAGTTTGTTTTTAAACTCAGGCTTGTGATCTCAGGCCACTTGGATGAGACCCCTGACGTTTTCTGTGGGTGTGGGTTTATTTCAGTGTTTCTAAAGTACTGTTAATCGGAGAATGTAATGTGACCTTTTTTAAAACCGTTTAAGGGGTGAAACACTAGATGTTATGTTGATGCAGTGTGCATAATTTCAGAAAGGGTGAATTAATCAGCTTTATGTGATGGGTGTGCGGGAATGGAGCTTGCATGTATACAGCTCATACACTTTAAAATAACGTGATGTGAGATAGCAAACACAATAGAAGTGTCCCAGAGGCAAACCAGGGTAAGGAACAGGGAGGAAGAAGGGCTTCTTGGCAGCATAACTCTGCAGTGTTAGTGCTCTTTCCAGGGCTAGCTAAGTGTGGAAATTTATTCTCCATGATTACACTAGAAGAAAAATATACCCATCTTTTAGAAGGCATATACACAGGTTTTAAAATTTTCCTGTAAAGAAGCACATCGAGCAACAGGTGCAGACCTGAATAAAAGTTGCCTCCGTGTGGTACACACTCTTTATGCCCGGAGAGGTAAAGCTGCCAGTCTTTTTTCAGACTGTGTGGATTTGTTCGGTGACCTTCACTGGTACCATCAGAACAAGAAGAAACGTGTTGCTGCCAAGGCCAGGATGGGTAATTCAATGGAGCAAACGGGTTAAGTGCAAGAACAGTTGTCTGGGGGCATCACCAAATAGGCTGAATGCTGCAAGCTAACCTTTGGGTTTTTTATACTGTTGTTATTGTTCTGCTGTAGGGCACATGGGACTCTGAAGTCTGTACCAGTCTGTGGTGCATCTCTGTCGTATGCTCTAAGGGCAGCATATGTATTGTATGGGTCTCCCCTTGGGTGCCCTGCCTCCCACCTGCTGTTGGACTTGGATGAAAGAACTCCACTGGAAAAGGCCGAGCGAAGGACTGCCTTGTGAACAGCACATTTTGCTGCCCAGCTGATGACATGGTACAGTTGCCTCTGACTTACATGCCCACCACAGTGCTGGAGCTGGCTCTGCAGCACCAGGGACCCACAGTGGGCGAAGTTACACTGCCCGGGTGTCGGGGCTTAACCCCGGCCGGCAACCCAGCCCCACGCAGCCGCTCACCCACCGCCCCTCACCCAGAGGGATGGGGAGGAGAATTGGAAAGGAACGTAAGACTCGGGGGTTGAGATAAGAACAATTTAACAGGTAAAGCAAAAGCCCCGCACGCAAGCAAAGCAAAACAAGAATGAATGAGACTCACTCACCGCTTCCCACGGGCAGGCAGGTGTTCGGCCATTGCCAGGGAAGCCGGGCTCCATCACATGTAACAGTTACTCGGGCAGACAAACACCGTAATGCCGAATGTCCCCGTCTTCCTTCTTCTTCCCCCAGCTTATATACTCTGCATGGCGTCCCATGGTATGGAATATCCCTTTGGCTAGTTCGGGTCACCTGTCCTGGCTGTGTCCCCTCCCAATGTCCTGTGCCCCCCAGCAGGGGGGAAACTAAAAAGTCCCTGACTTAGGATAAACATCACTCAGCAACAACTGAAAACATCAGTGTGCTATCAGCATTGCTCTCACACCAAATCCAAACCACAGCACTGCACCAACTTCTAAGAAGAAAATTAACTCCATCCCAGCTGAAACCAGGACACCAGGACTGACACGTTTATGGGCACTGCCTGCTTTTGTGACAGAGCAGTTATTCAGCAAGAGCACGGTTTTAGCACTGCCACCATCACTTCACTGGTAGAGCATGACAGCATTCAAAGAGAAATGAGGTCCTCTTACTTCAGGTAGTTTTCTTCCCCTTAAATGTTACAAAGAACAGGAAAAAAAGCTCTTTGCATGCCAGAGCATTCCCAGTGCTCTGACAGCAGGAGGGCAGTTGTACAAAGCAACAACAGGTAATGATGCATAAAATGAGCATATCAAAGTTGCTGTTTTTTTAAATGATTTCCATTGCTGGGACTACCTGAACAAGACATTTTATAAGTTTTCTGTGATGGATCTGACTCTACACTGCAGGGAACACAAAACACTTAGGTGTCGTGTTGTACCAGAACTGAAGTATTTAGATAAGACATGATGAAAAACCAGGGATAGCATGTATATTTACTTCTGCCTCCCTCAGCTTACCTCCACTGGAGATGGAGATCAGCCTGAATGGGCTGAGAACCCTACAGCCCACAAAATTTGTTGCCCAAAACTGGCAAAAACTTCACCCTCAAAATATTAGGCTAAAGAGAAAAAAAATAAAAAAGGTTGCTTTCTTTTGGAAAATGTATGAAACAAACTACCCAAACAGACTGGGTAGCTTTAGCATTCTAATGTTATGTTGCTGGCATGAAAGAAATGAGAAATTTCAGATGAAGTTGTCACCTCTGTTACCAAATGTTACTGGCTATTCTGTCACCCTGCTGCCAGGGTCTCAGGCTGATTTCAGAGGGTCTTGGACATAAGAAACGAGGAGCCCAGCTCCTTCTGCATGTTTGCCAAATATCCATTGTGCTCTGGTGGGGAGGGTCCTTGGTTTAAGGTTTTGGAGATGAGGAAGAATGAAAATGAATTTGAAGGTACCTCACAAATATTATCTCTGTGAAAAGAGTTCAGCAATTAAGCACTGTCAGTCTTCACCCCATTCCTCTCAGCCCAAATCTCGCTACCAGAGAATAAAATAAAGCAAAACTTACAGCAGGTTCAGCTCCATTTCCTTCAGCTCAGAAGACAAGGATGTTTCCAGGATTCACAATTTTTGATTCAAGAGATCTTGTCTAAAAGTTTTATTATGCACGAAATCAGTACCTGCTACTTATTGTATGTCCACATGCAGCAGGGCTGCCCCTTGGCTCCCTCAGACTTCTGCAGATAGAACTGGACGGAATTTGGCAGGACTGCTTACGAATCCTTTCAGACTCAGTATTAAAACAGTAAGTTGACTTTATAGCCATTGTTCCCTAGTAAAAGCATTAAAGGCAACATTTCACCATAGAGACTTCATTAAGATAGTGGGTGTATGAAAAAGTTTCAACACAAAAAGCTGTCAAGCTAAGAGACCTTGAATTCTTGTGTTAGAGCACAGCTTTGCTCTTTATTTAACGTGACATTGTTTAATAAAGTCAAGAACTGTAGAGGAACGAAGCTGGGTTAATTATCATTGATAATATACAGCTGTGGGCTGGCTTCAGGGGCGGGGTTGGCCGATGTAGATAAGGTGCAGCTGTGGCTGGCTCTGTTAAGGGGTTGGGAGCCAGTGAAGGGAGGGCAGCTGGGGAAGAAGCAAGAGAAGAAAGAGAGGGCCCTGGATGAGGTGAGATGAGGAGAAGGCAGCAGAGGGACTGTATGAAGAGTATGCTGGTATGAGATGGTAAAAAGATCTTGTTGCAGCTTGATAGTTTGGAGAGTGCTGCAACAAGGAACCTCTGTTTATTTCTGGTTTGTCGTGTCCCATTCCCCACACCCCCCACCCCACCCCCACCCCCGTGCTGCAGCAATTCAGCCAGGGAAGACACCTGGAGAACAAGGTGCAGCCAAGCAAGGAAGCAAGCGAGCAAGCTGGCCAGGGACAGTGGGAGCAGGTGGGTACAGCACAGACTGGCAGCCTGAGAGCAGGAGCAGCGGGGCTTACCCCAGTGGAGCAAGAGGGGGCTGGGTGGAGGGGGCTTTGCAGTTAAGGAAGCCACTGGAGTCTGTTCTGAAGCCTAACTTGAAGTGAAAACCTGACCTAATAAGATGCAAGGTGAGGGATTTGCTTGCAAACTTTTGAAACTTTCTCTCTACCAAACTCATGAGCTGCTTCTATTTTAAAATTGTTCTAGCTCGTGATTTCCTGAACCTCAGCTTTTGCATTCAGAGCCCTTTTGGTGCTTTTCAGGGTATTCGCTTTGAAAAAAAGCTCTGGCAGACCTTCTTTTTGGCTGCTTTTGAATCCTGGCATGGCATGGCTTCAGTCAAGAAAGTCTCTCCATTTTTTCCTTCTGCAGAGGAAAGTTACCAGCACAAGTGATGATTTGTACAAAACATTGCACACACTTGTAAGTGACCTGATATCAGGCAAACAGGGAAACCGAAGTGCAGAGTATCAAAGTATCAATAATTAATAGCAGCTTAACAAAAGACTTCCTCTGTCCTCGGGATTGAGATTTCTTTAGTTTGTAGTTTTTTGGTTTGACCATCGCGTTTCTGTGGCCATTCAGCACTACAGAATGAGCAACTGCTGTCAGAAATACTCCTGGCACACTGACTGGAGTATCTAAGGGGCATGTACTGAGTGGCTGCTATCCAGAACAAGAGCTTTCAGGAAGCTTTTGAAGGAGGATCACTAAACCTGCTTGACAAATCAGCATGTCACAATAGGCCACAGAGATGCTTTGAAATATGATGAGTTAAAACCTAAAGATGGATCAAACAAGTACAGACACAAAACCCTTCTTTCCACTTTACAAATATAAATCCCCAGTGCATAACATTTTTTAAGAAAGCAGACAGAAATCCACCCTGTGCTCCTCCCTGCTCATCTTCTACTGCTTGTGGTTCAAGTAGAAAAAAACGTACTTTTGTCAAACTCTGGCAGCTTTCTGGCATGACACCGCAGAGTAACCTTGTATGTTACAGGGACTAAAGGGATTGAACTGTCTTTGCATGCAGCCTGTGACTTTCAACCAGGTACAAAGAACTCACATTTTATTTGAATATACTGCTCCAGGTCAAAGAAGTACCAAGCAGACACTCATGAAGCTGTTATCAGTAGCTTGTTATTTTCTAGATTTCCCTGTTTAGTCAGTCCTCCTGTAATATCTGGAAAAAAAACCCAAACAATTCCTTCAAGTTAGATGCACCTTTTAGCCATTTATGCACCACAGACTCTTGTGGATGCTTATGCAATACATTCCTGTGGCAAAGAGCTGACAAGAAGATATCTGGACCCTTCCCAATCTGGTTTCAAGCTTGTCAGCATTGGTCTAAAATAAGACAACTAACCTGACACAGGCTGAAACCTGCTTTGAGTTGGGCTTGGACAACACTGCCTCTGGAGAACACAGCGAGCCTAAATTTTTCCAGGATTTTAAGATTTTGCGATGGTCAGGTCCCACTCAGTGCGAGTACCATGTCGACAAGGCAGTATCTTCAGGGGGTTATTGGCAATTACAGGCAACGGTAATGTTGTTCATGACTGTTATTGGATTTTTAGGTGCTATTATTATCAGCCTCGTTACCTACTGAAAACCTGCTGTGTGTTCAGCCATCAGCTTTCTGTTGGCAACCTCGGCCTCTTTGACCCTATGTTGTCTTGCAGCTACGGTTGTTGCAGTGAACTGGACCTCTGGGGCACATTTCTGCCAAAACTCAGCTATGCTCTATTGATTATTTGTCTTGGAAGGAGTGCCATCTGGATGATTAGTGTGGACCATTTTCTAAACACTGTCTAGAGGCAACACTAGCTGAAATCCCACCGTGCCAAAGTCACAGCTGCTTTCTCTTTTAATGCTTTCTGCATTGCCTTTCCTCCGCCGACTGGATGGATGGTTGGGGAAATGTAAACCAGGGTTCTCCAGGGTGTATTTCCTGCTGGCTGAGCTAACAAAGTGGTGCTTGTTGCAAATTTTTCATTCCTTTCAGCATCATGCTGCACTCCAACCTTTGCATCCCAAACACCCTCTGGAAGAGCATTCTGAGCACCCACCATGTCCACTGCCTTTGCTTCAGCCAAAGGAACAAACTTGACCTGATGGGGCTGTAGAAACCTTGCCAAGTTAATGTAGACCAGAACTTCAAGAGCTCTTCACTATAGTTCCCACTTTGCTTGTTGGATTTTTACCCTACCAGCTCCCCAGCTACGCAGCACACAACCTTTGGCATCCAGTAGATCCCTGGACCATTGTTAGCGCCTGTGCTGCCTGGATGAAGGCTTACCCTGTCGTCTACTATCAGAGCACCAAGATGCTTTAAATGGCTGAGCTTAGGCATAAGACAGCCAGGATTCTCCCCAAAGTGCCTGAACGAGGAAAAATAATACAACCTATGCTTCTGATGAGAGCCACTCAGCCATCCAAGCAGCGGTTTCAGAGAAGTAGCTGAAAATCAGGGCAGAACCAGCCAAACTGCACAAACGCTTCTGCATCTTTCCTTCTGATCACCCCCTGAGTTTTTAATGCACAAACCAAACTGGAAAATGAACACGTTCCCATTTGTTATTTGGTTTTGAGACATCAAATGAAACAACAGTGCAATACTGTCACAACCACACTCACAATTAAACCCAGGCTGACTGAATGGCACATGCCTACTGCTCAGTAGCCTTTATAGTATTATTTCTTTATATAAACATACTTTCAGCTAAAGAATGCAGCAACAAAACAACAGGTGAAAATATTGTTTGCACAAACTTCAAACAAGCAGCAAGTCCTGATGATTAAACAGCATATGCAAAGAACCAAGTTATTTTTAGCACAAGAGCAGTAAAATACTGAGGTGACAGATTAGTTCATACTAAAATTAAACTACACTTTCAGTGAGGTCTGCCCATTTCATAAGTTTGCCAGGATAAGCATCACATCCACAAGCTACGTGTGAGAGAAAAAAAATAATAGAGGGATGTAGCAGGCAAAGGACATACCACCCCTTCATGATGCACAGGCCCATGCCAATACATAAACCTAGCAGTGACCACTTCTCCCCTGCCCAATTGCTGCCACATTCTCCTTGAATTCCTTCCAGTGATGGTTTTCCAGGGCCGAAAGACATTAAATCTCATTACCCAAAGGCAACTGCTTGCCTGCGCTTTCTAGCCAGCATCCTCAGTACGTTTTGGTCATGTACAGCATTTCCCCTATATCATGAGCAGGGAAGATTCAGGGAGAAGAGATCCAAAGACATGTAGAGGGGGGCTGGAGACCAGCTGAATTAGGTCACACTTGCATGTCCTAAACACACATTCCTCCCTTTTCCGCACTGGTCCTTTGCATTCCTCCCTTGCTGCCTGCCCCTGGAGATAACAGGTTTCCTTGGTTTATCGCAGCCTCCTTACCGCCCTCCCTTTCCTGGTGTTTTCTCATCAGCGGGTCCTATAGTGCCACTGTGGTAGCCCTGGCCTTTGCTGCTGGAAGTGGGAAGAGGAGGACACCTAGCCCTGTGGCCCTGCAGCTTGCTCCGAGCCAGGGCCATGACTCCTGAGCAAGGAGGATGATGAGGAACGCTGGCTCCCTGCTGTAGAGTATATAAGCCCCACGCTTATTTTTACATTGCAGGGATATAACAATCCTCCTTTCCTGGGGACACGGGCTAGGCTCTGGCAGTAACTTTGCTTTTGTCCTCCTAAGGTTGAATTAGGGATCTCTAGTAATAAAAATAAACACCATCCAACCTTGGTAACACTCGCATCTTTTCTCTAAATTTTTGGTTTTACTAGAGTGCCCCAGTGGAGAAGCTGCAGATTAAGCTCACTTTCTACATGGTCCCTGAGGCCTCTGCAAACAGCATCCACTTTCACTGCTCTCAACTACCAGCCTACGCTCCCAGCTCAAGCCTGGTCCCGCTTCCAGGTCTTCTCCTTGAAACGTTTTAGTACTTCTGTTCGCATTGCTCCAGGATGTCCACACACCTGTCACTGCCCAGACCTGCCATGTAACTTCCAGCTTTCATCAGGAAAGGGATTGCTTTAGCTGCAGAGGCAGATCACAATCTTCCAAATCTGTAATGGCAGTAGCTGCTTTGACCCAAATCTGTAAAAAACATGATTCAATCAAGGAAGAGGTAAAAACAAAGCAAAAACTTCTTCCCCAAAGTAAAATTCACTGGTTTAAGAACTCCTGTTTATCTCCATTAACACTGCACTTTCTTATTTCAGTCTTTTCATCTGATCAGCTCTGTCAGTCACCCAGATGAATCCTCTATTTACTGCTGAAGACTTTTTCTCCTTCACTTGCCCATTCACATCCCAGTTTATATATCTAGGAATGAACGACAAACATAATTAAAAGGTTTTTTTATTAAAAATCAACATATTTATACATTTGTACATTCCACATACTGCTGTATATGTTCACCAATATAACCATTAAGTCAGAAAGCATTAACGGTACAGATTTCCATCTGAACAGATTTACTGCAGGGGAACTCCAGTTTTATAATCAATCAGACATTACAGAATGCCATTAACTTCTTTTCCCTTTAAAAGTAGCAGCATAATTAATTATCAGTGTTCACAAGGCATAAGCCCTAAAGTGTTGTACAGCAAAAGAAAAATTAATTAGTAAATATAGGCAATAGGAGGAGAGCTCACAATGAAAACGTTATTAGTTGCTGCCTATCATAAACAGTAGGATGTTAATAAAACAGCTGTGCTGAATGGAGACTGCAGCAAATTGGGAAGACTAATAAAATAAAGAAGTTATTTCTTGATACAACTGTATTTTTTTTAATGCCATTCAGGATAGGAGTCCTACAACAAACAGACCTCGTTATAAAGATTCAGCAGAGTGAGGATAATGCTTCTGTGTTCAAACATGTGATCAAGGTCTTGGAAAACACCACATACTCCACTGTTATCACCACATTTCCGCAGCTGACATTATCAGGGGTTTCATGTGGTGACATTTCACAAAGTGACATTTTATTGAACAGATGCACTTGAGTCCACCTAGAACTCGAAAGATTTACATACATGTTAATTAAGTGGTATAAGAGTGACGTTAATCAGGCAACAAAGGTTGGAAATGTTTTGGAGATGGGAACCGAGAGAGAAGCTCTCATTGTAACCTGGCCTCCCACGCACACCTGAGCCACCCCAGTACGGGCTGCCTGAAGAAGTCAGTCTGCAAGCACTGCGCTGTGCTCTGTGTAACAAAAACCAAGGGCTTGTTTTCTCCAGGCTTTGACAATAGTGTTTTTGTAATGCTATCAGTGTGATAACTTATCCTTTTAAATCACAGAAATGAAGATCTAACTGAATTCATTCTCATAAATGTACAGTCGTTAATCTTATTTTGAGCAGAGTTCCAGTCCGGGCAATTTTTTCTCATTAGTATTTTTCTTCTTTTTGACTTAGAGAGGGGTAAAACTGCATATGATGACATACATATGTCACAGGAAATCTTCACGTGAGGAAGTGTGGAGATATAAAAGAGCAGAAAAGGGTTTAACAGGTGCTTTTTATATGTATCAGCAACTGTAATGGAGTCAGAGTTGCAATATTTTTGTAATTAGAAGATACGTGTTAAGCAAATATGCCTCTCTCTGCAAAAGTATTTGTGTGAAACTAATCTCATTTATTATGTCCTGAGTCACAGTCACACTCTCACATTAAAAAACCCCAACAATCTGCACTGCTGTTTTGGTTTTCACACATACAAAGTTGGAGAAGACTCACTGGAAAAATAAAAAGAGACAAACAAATAATTTAGCAGGGTTGAATAAAAGAATTATTCTGACAGAATCTCCTCTCTCCAAGGGCAGGTCTAAGAAACCACATTCCCTAACTGGAGAGAAAAAGATTGCATCAAGCTTAAACTCCCAGAACCTGTTCAGTTTCTGAACTACTAGTATGGTCAAAAAAATATTCCTCTTTCCTGCCCCTCTCCCTTCCTGTATCCAGTCAGCAATTAATAATCAGATTAACATTAATTCCCTCCTTGCTGCTGCAGCCATACCAGAAGAACTTACCACAGCAACAATGCTGTCCTGGGACTTCAGGTACGTAAAACAAGAATTAGCAAACTGACAGTGCCAAAATAAGAGGAAGGAACTCAGGTTCTCCAGTGCGCAGTTCTCTTACCCAGGGGGTGCTGCAGTTGTCCTGCCTAAGGGAATTTGAATGCAGACCTTTCATAAATTTCCTGGTGATGAAGTACAGGATACCACGCACGCGCCACTGATGCAGGCTGTCATCTCCTCTGGTCAAGTATTATCCCAACTGCTCAAATGCTGTATGCACACTGCAAAAGCATCCCCCACCTGCCACCTCCCTGCTGAGCTCTTGCTCTACACCTCAGTCTCACATTAGGTTTTTTTTTTGCTTTTTCTTTTTGTTACCATGGAACTTCCCTACGAATTCATCCAAATGAGTTCTAGTATAAAATTTAACAAAGAAACAGGTAAAAACGCATGAATCAAATGTCAGTATTTTCCCAGTACACACTTCTGGGGGGCTCAAAAAATTAGATCCTCCAACTTAAAATATTCATCACCCTTTTTGTCATCTATGACTGCAAATATGCTAACTTGCATTATTCCAATTTCTGTATTTGTTCTGTATGTACAATTGTTATTACTGCTGCATTTTAGCCAAGGTAAAAATCTGAAAAAAATATCAAATATTAGTAAAGAATTATTTAATCTTTTACAGATAGACCTTTTCATGCAGTAACAACTAAGAACTTTTCTTGTGGTCTGGAACAATATGACCTCTATTCCATTGCAACACTAGTTGACAAGACTAAGTTAATCACTACCTAGTTGCTAGAATTAGTCTTAATAATGGAGAGTGGTCTTTGTTTTATTACCTCCTTATTACGTAGGAACAAAGAGCATACTGAGGACGCTTACACCAAAAGAAAGTATTTCTTATGAATTGCATGCTGCTGTACAGAAAAGGCTTATCAGATCTTTGTAAAATCACTTCCTCTATCAGCAAGTATTTTGAGGACAGGAGACTATAAATTTGTCTATGTATTCATTGCCAGTTGTGTACACAATGTCTGAAGACAATGAATACAAGATACAGAAGAATGTGCTCATACCAGTGCCACAGGAGAATCACTCATGCCAAAATTAAGTCAGAAATCGCCACTTTTGCCTTTTTTGAAGGTGCCTTCTACCAAACGTGGCTCACATCTTAGAAAGCGCTACAAAGTTCCTTACTTGGATGTTAGTTGTTTTTTAAAACCCATCACAACAGCTATACTTTTCTAATTTCAAACTCGGGAAAGAGAAAGATTCAAAGACAAACAAATGGATGGGTTTTTTGGATGGTTTTTTTTCCCCCCTGGATGTAGTCTGGTTGACCATTCCTGGAGACACCACTATGCTCACAAGGCTCTTTCATAAGCCAGACTTTCCGTAACAGGAGATCTCTCTAGACTGCATCTAGAAGATACCATGCAGATATGCCATTCTGCTGAAAGTCTTAACTCTGATTTGGAATGTTGGAACAGTGAGCAGCTGTACTAACTCAACTGCATGCAGGTCAGTAAGCTTGGTATTTATTAAGAGCTTTACAAAATTCAAAGAATTGCTTTGACTTTGAAATAGTTAACTTCTATTTAAAGTTGTCATTTTTGAACCTCTTTGTGGGAAGCTGCTTCTTTTAAACTGACAGCTTTAAAATGGTTAAATAGCAATGTGAATAATTATCAGAGCAGTTAAGTGAAGGGTTTGTGCTGTTTGAAAAACATTAGTTTACAGAGTGTTTTGTAGAATATAACAAATTCAGTACCCCTGTAGCGCACCTTTGCAGATTTCTTCCCAATTATACCTTCTTTCTGTGATTTTGATTGCACAGCCATTCACATATACTAAAACTTTGTGGTGTTCCAATCTGCCCAGGTTATGTTATAGCAAACATTTAGCACATAACCTGCACACTTATGTATCAGCTACCTCTTTATCCTCCAAAGAAACTCTAGAATGATAGAAGATCAATTTATTCAACTGTATGTACAGTATATTTGCATATTAATAAATAAATCGATATTAAAGTCTCTTCCCCCATATAAAAATGACTACAGTCTGACCAGACAATCTGACTTTGTTTTTTTTCTTCCAAGTACAACTGTGTAACTGAGGCGATCAGTTTCCACTCAGTTTATTACAGTTAACTGTAGGAGCAGAAACCCAACAGACCAGTGCTTATACTTAGATTCTATATGTTGGCGGGGTGGGGGGCAGGTAGAAGTACTAAAAAGTGCATCAACAATTTGTAGAGCAAAAATCAAGTCCATAACATGATCCTGGGGAAGTGAATCCAGCCCAAAAGAGAACATGCTGCAGCAAACATAACCAACACACATTTTTGTCTTGATAGTAAGCTGCATGATGCCAGTCTTGTTATGTAATGTTCCAAGAATTCCAACTCCAATGGATGCCATCTCCACCTCTACAAATTTATCAACACCACAATCAGTGCAAAGTGACATTTCTTAAAATAACTGTTTGCCTTGTCTCTGTAACATTCATCCTTACTGTGAAGAAAAGGCCTGTTTTCTAACTGTTTCTTACTATGTACAGAAGAGCCTGTATTTGCACCTCTCAGTTTCTGGTAGTGAATTTTCTTTTCTATCTACATTCATTAGAAATCAAAAAAGATAAGTGGCAATATTTCATATTTACTTGGAAGTCTTCCCATTAACCCAAGGACTAGCCGTTCATCTTGATTTATACCTAAAGTAGCTGCACTTCGTTCTTTTTTCCAGCCCACTTTCAATGGGGTATATATAAAGTCATGTGAACCTGTGGGACCAGAACATATTTCAAGTCTGATTGCCGGAGCTGGAAGAGTGTTGAGTCATGTTTGAATTCAGATGTCTATTCGCAGCACAGTGTGTGTGGACCAAACCTCCATTTGGGTATCTTATAAATACAGGCTCACAGAAAGGATTTTGGCACACCTGACAGATCTTTTTGTCTGAAAGAAGAATTGGGGTTCCTTTTTGTTTAACCTAAAGAGAAGGAAAAAACATCCAAACATGAATCCAGCAAGAAAGGAATGGAAATTACAAGGCATATAATTTCAGCTGTACCAAATGGACAAACCTGGTCAATAATAGAGGTAGAAGAAAAGACAGCTTGAACAATTTAACTTGAATTCAATTTCCATATTCATACTCGTTCATCTTCATGCTTCGTCTTAGGTACTGCTTCCCCGCTCCACACCTTTTTTTCCCCCACTTGTTTAATAAAATAAAGCACTCACACATTTAATGCAACTGAAAACCTGATGCAGCTTGCTAAACAAGGTCACAGGACAACACCACAGCAAACAGCACTGATGGATTTTTATTCCTCAGAGATTCTGCTGGATATACCATTGTTAAAACTAAATGGATTCAAGGGTATGCCAGGAGCTTTAAGCAACAGAGTTCTAGCTAGGAATAGAAGAAAGCTTCACAACTGAATTTACCTCTAACAAAAGCTACCAAGAAGCTTCAACACTAAGTGAGGGGTAAACTTTTTTGCAAATTCTGACAGGTCTCAATCCTAGTGAAAAAATGCTAACTCACATTTTGTAAAGTTTCTGCAATAACTTTGTTAATCTGTAAATCCCAGATTCACTTTCATTCAGCCCAGAAGTTCACCAAAATTGTTCCTATTTCAAGCACCCCCCCCCCCTTGCTTTTTGTTTCCCAGAGAAAGCATAAAATTAAGTTTGAGTCTAGTAGTCATGGCAAAACCCTAATAAATAGAGCAAGTAAAATTGCCAAGGACATGAAGACAACTTTGTCCTAGTTCTTCAAACTTCTTCTGATTATTAGACATCAAAGGACTTAATTGCAAAGCTTCAAAGTGCCTCTGTTTAAAAAACAAAAACAAACAAACAAAAAAACCAGACTCAAAAACCAACCAACAACCTACCTTCTCGTATTTGTAGATTAAATTTTCAGCTTGTGCTAGCCCAAGTGCAGTCTGAGTCATTCTTTTTGTATGAATGCTTTGCCTCACTGCTCCAGACAGGAACGGGGAGAGAAGCTGCACTGACCAGCTATCAGGCACCATCTGCAAGACTAGAGCTGCATCAAATTCAGCTGCGTGGTTATTCAAGAGATCCACAGCAGCCATGACTAGCGCACAATCCGAAGTGCCTGGACTTAGATACACTGACAGCAGCATATGGAAGAGCCTCTGTCTGTACTGCATGCCTCTGTTCTCAGAGTTCCACATACAGTATTCCTCAGCAGCATGGAAGTCCTTTAACTCATGGACAAGGATATGCAAAGCCTTCTCATGCTCTTCTAGTTTTCCATATAGAATTGCACTTTCCATATGAAGGTCTGTGCCCTGGATTTTGTCTGTTAAACAAGAAACAAGGCAATATTTGCTCAGTACAGAAGACAACTACTCCCTCTCCCAGCGTCAATGCAATCAAGCCCACAGAACTCAACTCCTGCTATTATTGCTGGCAGCTATGAAGGGCACAGATGTTTGTAAGTACAAGAATGCCCAGATATATGGAAACACATCTCTAACAAAAAGCATCACAAAATATGAAAAAAACAAATTACTCAGTAACAGTGATAAAACAAGCACCACTGACATTTTTAAATTCCAGCATGTCAGTCTCACACATTTCTGTGCTACCATGTATGATAAACCGTAAGATGAAGCCGCACTATTTTAACCTCTGCTTCTCCAATACTGTAGAAAATTACAGAACAGTTTAATGTCCATAAAAGACAATAAAGATCAAACAGTACTTCCCTTTAACAAAAGGGCACTACAAACCCTTAATCCAGTCTGACAGTTTTAACTGTCAGCAACAGGCAGGAGGAAAGGCAAGTTCATCTGGCATTTCAAGATAAAGTAATAAATCCTCTATTTATTGTAAAGGTGATAACGATTTGGCATAGGCCTCTGTAAAAGGATGAAAATACAATGTTTTCCTCCCAAAATATTTTGGTTATCAAGGAGGAACACACTAGCACCTTCACATAAGATATACATTGTCATATAAGAAATCTTGTGTTTTGGAGTACATGGATTCAAGAGAATAATCCGTCTTGTAATTCTTGCCCTTAAAAATTTGGCTAAAAATTAAAAGATGAGAAAGAGCAAGAGTTTCAATGACTGTGACTTGTACTTTATGTGTCTTATCACATTTTGCTGACTGAAAAGGCAAGGGACATAAAAATAGCGGAGTAGCAACTAAAATGATTTACCAACTTTTAATTTCCACATCCACTGGATTCTTCCACTGAATATCAGAAAAACATTTCATATCTTTCAGTACAACAAGAAGTCATTTCCATTTCACCCACTGTTCCAGTGGATGAAATATTAAAAATTAGCTATTATAAGCACTGGCCAAGGAAAAAAGATTAGCTCAACTGTTGCTTGCCTTATACCAACAGTAAGACACATGTTGCACTCTTCACTCAAACAAATGCTCATATTTTTGTTTAGCATGAGCCCCACCTTTTGGGGTAAGAGTGGATTATGGACAACAAACAAGTCCTTGGCAATCAGATTCCCCAAAGTTTCACTTCAGTTCACTTAGAAACAGACGGCTTAACAATTAAACTTGCAAATCTTCCATTTGCAAAAAGTTTTCACAAGTTACATGCTCATCATTAAAAGCTGACTATAAATTAACAAGATAATTGTAGGAAGATATTTTTTCTAGCTACTTACGGTATTCTGTCTGCGGTGTAGTGGCAAGCATACTGTTGTACCTCACAAGCTATGGGAGATCAAAGACAGTACTAACAGATAAGCTTGCTAAATTAACTTGCATCTGTTAGAAATATAGATGGTAAGCCTATCAACCAAATATACCTAGAAACCTCAGATTCTTTAGTTTTCTATCCTTATGAGGGCTTTATTTTGCTTCCTGCTGACACTGACATACAGCATTTATAACAGACAACATGCATCTTACCCAAAATAAAGTGAATTCTATAAAGATCGGATTTCTGAAGAAGGCTGCGTAGTTTAAACAGCAGTTCAGTTGTTTCTGTACAATTATCTGTGGTCACAGATTTTAGCTGAAGTATTGCCTCCAGGTACAAGACAGCTAGATGAGTATGGTACTTTTCTTTCTACAGATGAAAAGAACAATGTTAGCTCAGTTTACAAAAACAACTGATTCTCCCTACCAATAACAGTGATATTTACAGGATTACACAGAATTGTGTTTTAATTAATTTAATTCAAAATAATCAGAAAGTCTTTTGTTCATACTGATAGACAACTTATTCAGACCAGCTTTACAAAATATACCTATAGTATGTGATTCTCCATTTCATTAATACAGATATTTAAAAAATGATATGGAACAAAACTTATTTAAAGTGAAGAGCGGTTTAGGAATAAAAAAGCTCTATAAATATATTTTCTTGTGCAAAGATTTCCTTTCAAAAGTTCACCTAATGCAAGTCAATGTAGTAAAGCAGACCTCTCTCCTCTGAGTACAAGTATGTCTTTACTGTCTTCTCCTTTTGTTTCCCTTGTAAAATGAGTAACTTAGATCTAATACATCCTTCCTCATACCCAGGTATGTTTTTATTTCTGCAATAAAATTTAAGAAAGCCACCAGAGGCAGACAAGCACTATGAAGGCTCAGTGGCTGTGTATTATCCACTACCCAATAATCATCAAAACCAGCTGATTTGACTGTTTGAAACATTCTAACTAAAGCATTCACAATAAACCAGTACTTTCTAAAATCCAAATCAATTTATAATCCAGCCTACTAGGAGGCAGAGCAGATTATTTTTGTTACAAATATTCTACTAGGCACTATGTTTAACTCAAAAAGTTTGTTTGAAAATATTCATGGCATCAAAAACTAGTACTTTCATCTGTCATGGTATCATACCTTGACATATTTGCAATAGCAGCAGAGGGAAACCACAGATCTAGCTTGTGTGTTTGAAGAATGTAGGTTAGCGAACTGGTCATCAGTTCTGCAGAGTTCTTTCAATGTTCATTTCCTTGCTTTATTTACAAGTTGAAGTGCTTGTGTGCTCCTATACTTAAAATGTCTCATATCCAAGTACCATATGTTTGGCTGCTTCTGTATTGTGCTTAAAACCCCAAGGGTAGAACAGACTGTCGCTTATGACTTGTGAACACGTCTTTTGAACATTCAACATCTAGAGTGGTTTGGAATTCTAGAGTGAGAGGTGCATTCTACCATTCATTGCTCAAATCTCTCCAGGAGGACAGAATGAAACATATCTACTTGTAAAATACTGAATTAGGAACTTTTGTATATTGCTGCCATAGTGCAATAGGATTAGCAGTTGCTCAACCATTTTTCTATAAACTTACCAGATGGAGGTTTGATCCTCATCAGTGAAACAGAAAAGTATGAAGTAATCAGATGTAAAAAAAACTTTTGAGGGGAAGTAATTGCCTTGCCATCCCAAGAGTTGAAAAGTTAAAAATCATGCAGGTATCTGCTCCTCATCTTCTACTTTAATTTTAAAACCACTCCTACCCTACTCTAAGTACATCTGAAAGCCTTCAAATTACACTTATTTCTTCTGGACTGGCTTTTCTCAGAGCTGTGCATCAGTCTGCGTTCTGAATTCTATGCTTATTTTTAATATTCTCATAGGACTCACCTCTATTTTTCTTTCCAATACTAGATGTTCTAGATATTTAACACGTGCTTTAGGATATTTGTTAAGGCAACTGATGATATCATCTGGATTAATGTTGTTTTTCTCTTGTTCTTCCACAGGCCTTTTAGTGAAAATCTGTATGCCAACCTAGAAAGAGTTAATTGCATTTAGGAATTTAGTGGCAACCATTTTATTACCTTTTTATTTTACACACTTATTGAACAGCACTATCAGATTAGTTTGTACATTATTCAGGAAGATAAACACCACGACCCCCTGCTCAATACCACCAAGATTACTATGTGGTGATTATTGTGACCTCACTCACTCCTTTCTCCATTACCTCAATTTGTAGTCTATACATTATCCAGCCTATAAACCTTGCGTTGGGCACAACCTTTGCCAGCCACAAAAACTATTGAACAGATCTGCATAGCAGCAGCTCAGGAGACTTCAGCCTTTGCAGCAAGAAAGCATGTTAGAGACCAGAATGTTTACAGCCTTAACAAATATGATTACATACACAGAGCAAGAGACTTCTATAATGACCAACCAAAAGTTTAGGAATCTGTCACTGCATGTAACAAATGAGCTTTAAATTAATACAAATTAGGCAGTGACAAGTTCCAACAGCACAGACTGTCTGATACAGTGTCAGGCATCCTGTTTAACAGAACACCATACTAATGGATGTTACAAAATAATTTTTTAAATTTTGGTGGATTAAGTTAATTCTTGTAGCAATGAGATTTTGTCTTGAATGAAGGCAATTTATTCCACATCATAGTGTACATAGTTATCACCCATCCATGGAATCCTTTTAAAAAAGACACAGCAGCAACAGTTAACCTGTTAGGTGATCTTTAATTTTTTTTTTTAAATCTGAAAATTATCTTGCTTAATATGAAGAAAACCAGAAGACATGTTGTATCTTTCATCGCACAGAATGATCTAAACTTGTTTTCAGAAGAGAGGCAGCCATCATGAGCACTTGTTAATAGAGGGATTTAAAAGAATTGAGAAACCTGGAGGTTTTCTTCTGTTGATCACTATTTAACTGGCATTAAATGTTCTGCAAAAACGGTCCAATTAACTATCAAGATGGAACAATGTTAATGAACACCCAAACAACACTGCAGGGAAATACTGATGTTCTGTGAAAAGCACCCCAAACACAAACCTCTTCGTTTTTTTGTAAAACCCATTCAGAGTATTTCCACACAAGATCTTGGTCTGAGCAGAATGTAAGGAAGTCTACTATATATTCATAGAGATCTGACCGTGTAGAATCTTGAATGTCCCCATCAACTATTTTCACCCATAACTGCAACAAAAACACACACACAGATGAAAGTGCTTAAAACATGTTCTAGCTCTTCCAACTCAAAATTTATGTGCGCTACTATAAGACTTAGTATTGGCTATTGGTACTTGTGGAAATAGACAGAGCTCCTAAGAACAGCAGTTGCAAGGGACCTCACTGGTCACTAAATTTATGCCTTCTCGAGCTTCTCTTGCACATGCCATATTCAATTAATTCAGACCTCCGTATCATGTGAGTTCTCATTCTGAGAGTAATTGGCCGAATACTTCAGGAAGAGGTACACCAAAGTGTCCCCAAAGGGATCACTAGCCCAGCTGAAACCCACAGATCTTACAGAAAGTTTTCACTGTCCATCATCACATCAGGAAATAAGCTCTCAGTTGCTGACAGTGTCTGCCATCAGATTACAATACTGCTTTGCTGTGTATATACAGACTAAGTGGCACTGGATATGTTCCTGAAGTCCCTCAAACACCTTTTAAAGTGCTCTCTTGATTTTAGTCCTCCTGTCCATCTTTTAAAAGAGGACAAACACCTGTTCCGGTATACGCAGTTTTGCTTTACAATAGCATGCAAGCATCTAAATAGCTGTCATCTTCAGTAAGCTCTTCAGGTTTTTCCACATCTAGCATACTAATTTATTCCAGGAAGTCTTAGCATAAGCTTCTCATATATACACATCACTACTTTTCAAACATAAATTAGCATCTCGGATTTTCATCTGGGAGGTAAACTGGTATTTTGGAATGGTTTACAGACGACACTAAAAGCTTTATTCTAACCTGAAGTGCTGCAGTATCCTGACCGTTGTAGTGATACAGGAGACCAAGAGCAAAATACCTGCATAAAAAGAGAAAATATTAAAATCACTAGATCTTTCCTACTAATTTTATTATGGTTTGAGTAGCACAGAATATAATAAGTAATTGCTTACACAATATGTACACGGCCATGTCTGCACTTGAACAAGTGTTTGTAGGCTCTTTTTCAGAATAAAAGGAGAGAAGTTCTGTCCTAGAAATGTGT
Organism: Falco rusticolus; assembly: GCF_015220075.1. NCBI lineage: Eukaryota > Metazoa > Chordata > Aves > Falconiformes > Falconidae > Falco > Falco rusticolus. The sequence goes on along the minus strand of NC_051188.1, from coordinate 67,316,349 downwards.
CTGTTTCTCTAAGGCAGTTTGTAGCTCCAACTTAAGCAAAGCATGTGTCAAATTAGAGATGATTCCTATGCCATTCTTTGAATTTTATATACAGACATAACACACAGCTCCAAATAATAAATATTCCTCCAACAGTTTATCAGGTATCATTAAATCTAATCTTTATGATGCTTTTATTTAAAACTCTGTTTTACTACAAGAAACATTTTTTTTCTTTACTGCAGCGTGAAATCAAGTCAGGCAAGGATGGGCTTTGTACAGTGCCGTTACAGAGGCTTTTTGTGTACTGTAACAAAAATACAGCGAAAGTTCTGTGATGACCGCTCTCATGGAACAATGTTCTACTATTCACATTTGCAAAAAGTTTGCCATGCAAACCATAGTTACCAAGAGAATTTAACAATGCAACTGAAATAAATGAAATTACCTTAAATTTAACCACAATTAAAAGATTCTACCTTACTACTGTAGTTGCTATACTGCATCACACAGTTTAAAGATTAAAAGAAATTAAATCAAAGACTTGATGATGATGGCAACTGGAGTTTGTGTTTTACACATTTACTATCTAGTGTTCCCTGCTTTATGACAGTCAATTCTCCACCTGCTGGCACTTCCAATCTGAAGTAATTTGCAGTCACCTTAAGCAACCTCCTTTTGGTGAATCAGTGGGAGCACAGAAAGAAAGTATGCAATTCAAAAGTAAGATCCCTTTCCCCGAATAAGCAACTACAGTTTTAAAGCCATTAGCTGGTTAATAGCTTCTACCTAAGGTAGTGCATGCTTTAAGGCACCTTTTCATTCTGAGTACTACTACTGCATCCATTCAACTGTCACGTTGTCACAAGGATGAACAAATCATTTTCCATGTCCCTCTCCTCCCCCCCGCCCCAATTTGTACCAATCCTTTATTTGTGTGTTGGACACAGAAACTTTCAGCGAAAACTCTGTATATACCAGCATAAGACAGAATGCATTTCCTTTACCTCAGACTGTCAATTAATACCTTTTCACCATTGTTAAATGCCAACAAGTCAGACCAAACTGTTTTTTGGACCTGAAAACACAGAAACTGCAAGGATATGAACACGTTGCTCTAGAAGCCAATGGCATTTAAGACAATTTTGCCTCTGGTCACAAAGGTGCAATACTCAAAAAATCCACTCACTTTTTGTGTTTTTCCAGCCAGGCAGCACTATCTGTTAAAAGACAGAAGTTCTCCGAAACTAGCAGATCCAGCAGGCTTTCATGATTTGCCTCCGCATATAGTTTGAGTAAAGCTGTGTCAATATCTTCCTTGTAGCCATTTGCAACCTCAGTGCTACGGACTTCATTCAAGTAACTCATGAGGAATCGTTTGCATTTTGTCATCTTCTCCTGGTCCCCTTGGGTCAGCTGGTTTAGGTCCGCATACTCATGCAGAGGGGGATGAGACCGTATAAATGAAGAGGAAGTAGGCAACAGGAAGGGGTAGAGAGAGATCAGCTCCCGGACATCAAGCTGGCCGCTTCTGCAATTACAGTGTCAAACTAGATGAGGCAAAAAGAAAGAAAAAGTATACATAGGCACAAAAAAATAACATACTGGGAATGTGTGCTCACATATGCTTTGAGTTAGGACACCAACAGGTTGTCAGTTTCTGAAAGTTATTGCCTTCTATGCCAGAGAAAATATATCCAGAACAAGTTTTTGGACTTATTTTTTTGCTAATTCTATCCATACTTATTTACCATTCTTTTTCTTCCTCTAGACACTGAAAACATCAAGAATTCAGAGACTAGCCAGCCATTTGCTTTTGACATCCCACACCTGTTCTGTGGCATATACAAAAATCAGCTGAATAGCCTTAGTGCAGTTCCCAGAACTGTCCTGGGCGTCATCCATACAATATGGGAGCTAGTCTTCTGATGGAGGCAAAAAAAACCCCAAAGAGAGTGGGAATCCTTTCAAGCAAGCCACAAAGACTGTGCAAGTGTAATTCTGCAGAAAAGAGCAACTTCCTGTAGAAAACTAAAGATTTCAGAACACGTGGTTGGATGACGAGAACATTTTCTCCAACCCCGAAATGCACCACATTCCTCCTTCGGCTCACTTCTTAAGGAGGTTCTGAAAAGGAACCATGGATACTGATCATGCATCCATCTAACAAATAAATAGTAGTCTATTGTACAGGCATAGGTCTTGGGTGTACATCTATGTATGGTGTTATGGAGTGACTTTTCCACTTTACACGTGAAGGGCATCTATACTTTATTCAGGAGCAAGTTGTAACATAGATATGCTACACAAAACATTTTTCTTTCATCCTAGATTGAGGAAATTCCTCAAGCATATGAAGAATGCTTGTTGTAACAAAAGAATAAAACAAGAATTTTTTCATACATAGCAAACAGCTCCCTAGTTTTCACAGCTAGAACGATTCTTCTTCCCAGGCCTTGCTTTAGAAGAACAGCAAGAAATAAGGACTTCTATTTCAATTCACCATCAAAGTCGTTATGCAGCATTCATCTTTAAAGATGAGCATCCCTGAAACGCAGGATATTGTTGCTGACAAAAATAAAAATAAACTGACAGTTCTCTAAAAGAAACCCTGGTTAGTTACTATTTTGTGGCAAATTAAACTTCTAAAAAATAATTATCTGTTCAGTGATCAGCAACCTCAAAAAGACTTTCTCTTCACAATCTTGATTAGAAAGAATTCCAAAAAGAAACAAGAAACCATGGAATTAGATAGAACAGCAGATTTCTGTAGGCAATAAAGAGTGAAAGATGCTCACAAGCAGGCTCATTCTTTCCCTATTGCTGTAAAGTAACTAAAGCAGTGGGGCATGCCAGTTCCAAAACCATCCAGGAAATATGAACTAGCAGGAAGCATTACTATGGCAACACCTATCTAGAACTTTTTTTTTTTTTAAATAAGTATTGTCCTTTGGCTACAAAAAACCATACCAGAAGAATGAAATTCTGGGAGAGAGCAGCAACAACAAATTTAAAAGCAGCAAGTATCTTGTCCTAGAACCTAGAGACTGCAAGGCATGGGAACAGGAACATGAACAATAGAGGACCACAACAGATAAAAATCTGAACATGGGAAGCCTTCCTATGCAAAGCGGTTTGAATAGCACGTTTTTCCAATTCATGTACAGACCTCCTACTGCCTAAAACCTCTATGCTAGAAAAGTCAGCCTCTAACCAAGAGTCAAGTGTTCACGTCTACTTCGCAGACTTCTGCAGTTGAAATTTCCTTTTAATCCCTCTTTTCAGGCTTGACACTTGGTTTTGAAATTCTTTAGATTACATTATGGTGAAACTCACAAATAGACGAGGACTTCTTTTAAGAGGCAGAATAACCAAGTAGCAGCAAATTCTGTCAGTGGTGTGACCTAATGGTTCCACGAGCATTTGGGCTTTCAGTATGAATTTGTTACAGTACTCTAACTGCAGCTTTGGCTAGTCCAACTACTCATGAAAGTTTAAGACCGGAGGATGACGAGATAAAATACTTTACAAAGGTGTATTACACTAGAAAGTTAATCCCATTTAAAGAAAGAAGAGATTATTTTTTCCTCTCCAGTGTTCTTCACTGATTTCTTTAGAACAACAGCTAACTCATAACTTGAATAACATTAACAGGCTACTCAAAATTAGTGCAGAAGCAAGGCATCTTGATAAATCTGCAGAAATTCAAGTACAAACACTGGCTCCCTTGCTGACTATGCTGTCAAGTATTTGGGCATGGCTTAAGTTTGAGATGGAGACTATGACTGTGGAGACAGATGAAGAAGTTAAAACCGCCATGTTTAACATGCCCATTTTAGTAAGTTTTAAAACATCTTCCAACTGCTACAGTAGTTTCTACATCCTTTCAACTTACCATCCAACTTTTCCTAGGTAAGGAAGTAGTAAACTGCTTCAACTCTGAACTTCACAGATTTTGGCCTTAATGACTATCTGTTTCCAAAAGAAGAATCAAAGCCAACTTCCAACTCAGGCTAGCCCAAACCTGGGGCTGTGAATCACCTGTTGTTTTCTCAGCAGGTCTGACTCAAGCTCATGTTGTACAGCTTTGCTCTTCCCACAGGCAATGGTAATAAGCAATCAAGCAAGCCTCCTTAAAAGCACAGTATCACCCAGCATAAACTCCTTCAGAAAAATACCAAACACTGTAACAATGATCCCACCTGCATGAATAGTTAACATTCATCTCAAGGCTTACGGCTTCTCGGATCTGTGGATGTTTTGTGGCTCCTTCCACCACATTTGGAGGAAACAGTTTAGGAGCAGCTACAAAAAATGTCATCTCTCTTGAAAAACAAACATTTGAGTCTTCACCTTCTAATACCTCAGGTTTAGCAAAATATAGCTAACAACTTATCACAAATCAGAAAACAGGCCCTTAAGACAAGTCAAGCTGTCAATCAAAATGAAATTGTCTCTTAACATTAATTCTGCATTAGGTCTTTTGGGGCTTCACATACACAAACAATGCAACACGCAGAATCTACAAGTTTTCAGGAAATTTAAGTCTAAATTCAGACCCTTAAATTGATGGATGTCAGAGATGTCAAAGCAGCCTACATGATTTAGCTGTTTTGCCTAGATCCCATGGTTGTAATCGAAGCTTATATTGAAGCACATTTAAGATGCAAATCTCATACTAAGTCCTACTTCTTATGTCTCCAGGTGTAAGTACCAGCAAGTTTTTAACTTTTCCAGCGTAGGAGAGACTTTAGCTATAAGTCTGTATATAGCCTTTCCCAGGTGAGACAACACTATGAAAAGAGTTAACATTTTGATTTGTTAGAGAACAACAAATATTAGACAAGTTCCAGAATCTGACACGCCAGATTGTAAGCAATATCTAACCAGTGAAAGGACATAACCAAACACACTGGAGAGAAATGGTTTCACTGTGAAAGCTACCAATGTCTCAGCAAGACATCTAGAATTCAGCAAATGGCCTGCTAAACATCACTATTTGGTCTAACTGTATGCGAGCCTCTAATGACAGCGATATGAAATAGCAAAAACGTCACACAGAAATCACAACTATATAACGCAATCACAATTCTGTTATTGCTGTACAGAATTTGTCAGACCAAAGAAGCCCTACTGTGACAGCTAGGTTAACAGATCCAGCTGAAGAAAGTTCTCCTCCCTCTGTTGAACTATTTGAGTTTCAATAAAACTACTACTTCCTTCCTTTTTGTCAGCCTTCTTCAGTATTCAGAAGCATCAGCATAACCAAAAGGAACTTAGCGGGAAAGTATTCCTCTTAAAAGTTTTAGTATTTAAGAACTACGAAGTTAAGTGTAAGATATAATCGTATCTTGACAAGGTCACCCAAGGAGGCTAATTGAATCAAGAAAACCAGATCATTTGTCCAATATAATAATTTCCCCTGCTAGCCTGTAACTGACAGATATTTTCTGAGGAGTAAGACAATCTCACTTCATATTTGGCCAAAAGTAGGTTCATGTCACACCAAGTTCTTGGAGGTACTGCTGCCACTCAGCTTCACTGCGAAATTAATCTTCGCTTGGGCCTGAAAGTTATGAGACTGAAGTTATTTCTGACTAACACTAGCTTGAAACACCTGCAGAGCAATACACGGGGACGGGAGGAAGTGTTTGCATAGATTGCCATTATCTTTCCCACTTTTCCTCTGAGCATCGGTAGTCTAAAATGAACAAGATTGTTTAAGTGTTTATTGGAGCATAATCAGGTATTACTTGAACTCTGTGTGTTCACCAGGGCTAAAAATCAGGGAACCTGCATTTCGTAGGGACTATTTCAGAGTCACCAAAATACTCTGAAGAGCTTACTTATGGCTGGCCAGAAGAAAAGCACAGAAAACTTATCTTTGCTTTCTTCCCCCAACAGACTTCAGCAATTCATGGACAGTTTGCTCTGCTTTGGAGTTGCAGCTCATAGAGGAAGGCAACATCTGGGATGCCACCTCAGCTCCAAAATGCATGGCTGGACAGCACATTTCCTTTGTGAAGCACGTTTTGCCTTCTATAGAGGAGCTCCCACAATCCTGATCATTAAAGCTCATTTATCAGATGGACTGCTAGTTGAATGGAGGCTGCATAACTGAGTGTGGTTTCTTCCCCCACAACGTGCTGGAACTCACCGCAGGACACAGTTCCCCTTTTTCACTGCTTTTAAAAGATCCTTGGGCCACTACCAGTGAGGTGGGGCCCCAAGACTAGATCCCACAGGGAATTATTGCCAGGCAGGGTGGACTAAAGGGATAGAAATAAAGGTGAAGTGTCAGCCATAATCAAAACAGCTGCAGAGCTATGCAAGTCTGGCTACCTAACCACACCTAGACAATGAAAACACGTTATAGCCAGTACAACCTCAACAAGCTATTTTACCAAAGCTGGACAAACTGACAAAAGAAAATGAATAAAGTCCATTGGAAAGCCACACCTAACGGCTTTGTGGGAATATCTTAAAGATTCCTAACCATGTACAGCTTGTACTTCTACTTCAGATACAAAACACAGCAGCAATTCAGTCTAGAGTTCGGAAGATTTCAGGGAGGAAGAAGATTGCAAGTTGCTCATAAAGGCCTAAAATTCTAACGCAATATAGAAAGTGGTTGTGGCCAAAACAAGTTGCCACTAAATGCTGTTCAAGCCTTTCCTGTCATTCTCTAATCTTCACTCAGTGTATACTACCCATTCAGGCCCCATGTCTGCCATTATCCTGGTGAGCAGGAGACAAAATGGCAAAGTCCTTCCTCAACAGTAACACTCCCCACCCCAAAGCTTTACTTGCCTTGACATGCTTCCATAAACCCAAGGACTTTTTTCCTATACTGTACACACAATATATAGCAAAATGTCAAACCTTATTCCTATCCACAGACTCTAAACTGACTTAAAGAGAATTTCACCAGATTAAGAAGGAGAGTTATGTTATGTGGTCAGCATGGATTACACTAACTCTGGACAGTGCCCCATCACAGAATGAGGCATGGCTAGCAGAAATGAATGATCAGGTAAAATAATGAGCAGCATTTTTTTAATGAAAGTGGAGTACCAAGGTCAATTTGTAAACAAGTGACTGCTGAAACAGCTAAATCAGGAAGGTTAGTACAGATTTCAAGAACAAATAAACTGTCCCCTGGCAAAAGCCTAGCAGAACAAGTGTTAAAATAGTATCAGCATCCTCCAAAAAAATTAGTGCAATGTGTCAATAATATTTAAATTGTAACTTTTTGTCAAAAAGTTTTTTCTTCTTAAGAAAAAAAAAAAAAGGAACCAGGCCATGTTCTTATTGTAAATCACAGCACAGGCTCAATAATAAAGCCTTGGCCTTCATGGGCATAAAGTAAAAAAAGTCTCCACACATACAACACTCAGACTATAGGATTACAGCCTTAATGCTACTGGATGTTGGTATACCAAAAAAATCAGTTGCATTAACTCTTCAGTATTAAAGTTCTTTCAATGTTACTCTGTTCTTATCCCCCCCGCCCCAAAACTGTAACAGTGAACTCACATCTGCATCAAAAAACATTCAAGCGACTAAGTCTTTAAAACTGCAGAAGACTAACTCCTTATTTAAAGAGGATAAATAAATAAATTTCTTGTCACACAATTACCTGAAAAGTTCTTTTGCTTCAAGGAACTGAAGCTGTGCAAACTGTATAAAACCTGCTTGCTGCAGGATTCGTTTGTACATTACCTATGAAAGAGAAGGGGGGGAAAAAGGTTTATTATGTTTGTAAGAATTTATTTACACAGTGCTAGTCACTACTGCAATAACTACTTGCCAAAAAACCTGAACATATGATCTTCAACCAGACCTGTCAAATTACATGCAAAATAAGCCTTCATCCTCTACATTTTGAATTGTATGTACTTGAATATACCAAATATGCTGCCTGGACTCAGTTTCTGACACAGAAGTATGTGAACACAAAACTATTCACGAGTACTTACTAAAAACAAAGTCAACAAACAGCAAGTTTAAGTTTTCTTATTCAAATAATGACTTATCTGACAGTCTGACAGCCTGAAATTTTTGCCTGTGGTATTTGCAAATACAAAACCAAAAGGTTATCTTTGACATTCCCCATGATTCAGCAGGCATTAAAAAAAAAAAAAAAAAAAAAAAAAAAAGATTTAACTCAAGAGTGGTCCCACTGGACCACACACAGCCAATCTTCTCCCCACCTCATCCCACTTCTGCAGCAACCATGCTAGTGATTCTTATAGTTTCATCCCCCGCTGATGACCATATTTATGACTTTCTGCCAGTGTGGGGTTTTTGTTTTGGTTTGTTTTTTTTATAAGTAAGAGTACTTCCAAAACAGTTCAAATTATCCAACATGCAGCACACTATGCAATATACATAAAAATACGGTTAAAAAGAGGAGCACAAGTGAACCATATGAAAAGCTATGTATTATGAAGTTTTAGTGTTAAGGTCAAGCCTAGACAGAAAACAGTTAACAAGAAGTTCACTAGAAGAACAACACAAAACTACGTTAAACGCTAGGTACTTATTTGATCTGAAGAGTCAATTAGTTACCATGAGATTAAAAGAAACTTGTGCTCAGAATATTTCCAACAGCAAAAGAGAATTACTAAAACCAAGGAACCTAAACTGTGCCCTGCAAAGCATCCACCCTTTGTGATAACACCGGGATTTTGCAAATACACCTAGCTACATCCACATACCCTCACGTTTTCCCTTCAACTTTCTCATGAATATACAGCTTTCTAATGTTTATCAGTGTACATGAATGCTGTTATCAATAACAGACTCCTATTTTCAATGAAAACACCCAGAGAAACTGCAACAGTTCGCAACATAGTCCAAGCAGGAATTGCTAAAGTGTCAGGCCTCAAATAGGGTAGAGACTGATACTCTAATTCATGATTTTTCATCTTGATAAAGATTGTAGACTTACTAAGAGAAAAGCCTGCTTAAATCCATTTAGTCTGTGCATGCTTTACTAATAGTACCTTAAGGACATACTTAGTCTTGATCATTAGCAAGCCATTAAAACCTATTGATTTGAAAGGTTGTGGGACTTTTCCTGTATCCCCAGTGTGGGGGGCAGAAAGGGAAGCAGAGGGAAATGCTACCTGGCACCCCTTTTCAGACAAATGTAACAAAATAAAAATAAACAAACAATACTTCATGACATCTTTATATTAATTAACGTTACTATGCTTTACATCCAAGTCTACTAATTCAAAATATACCTAAGTAAAGCTAAAAGGCAATTTAATTACAGTAATAAAGTAAAACTACCTGAGATCATCAAGTCATAAAATATCCAAAATATTTTGTATTTACAACTGTGTTATTATATCAATAAACAGTAATCTGAACTGATGAATACCCAACCCATCACATTCTCAAAGATGCTGGTAAAGGACTTCATCTGCAACTATCTGTATTTAGCAGGGCCAGAAAAACCTCAAAATCTGGCCTCAGGCTTTCCACTGAGGGTTGAAGTACAGACATTTCTCGACCCGCTAACTAGTATCAAAAGTAGGTGGCTGGTTGTTTGGGTTTTGTGGGTTTTTTTAAGTCCGTTTTCAATCTTTGCAATGGAGCAATCACTAATATTTACTATCTTTATTATTATTATTATATATTTTATAAATACATACAATATATAATTATATATTAATATTACTAATGTTTAGTGAATTTGGAGATTGGAATTAAGTTTGAATTCATCCAAGACACTGAAAATACTGCTTTAATTGTAGAGCTTAGTCTGTACGGCAATCTTTTCAACCAGAAGTTGAAAAGAGCTTGTTGACAGTAAGAGGTATAGGCCCAAGGAATCAGTTTTAAATTTGAACTGATTAAGTGGTATTCACTTTCATTTAAATGTTGACATATCTTCACTTGTCCCTTAAAGTCACACAACAAAAACTATGTAGAATATCTACAGATAGACTTCCCAACTTTTAATAATGCAGTGATGGGACAGGGAGTATCCAAGCTGATTTTTAGGCAAGAGAAACACCAGATATTAAGATGTCCTGTGGTAAAGTTTATGGAAGCAACAAAGCAGAGTTGCTGTGGAAAATTCAGTCTTCTCCTTCCCAGAGGCTTTTAAAAAGCAGCTAGACCTATATGCCAAAAAAAATTAAACTGTATATGGTTATGATAGAAAAAACATCTTGAGTTCTTCCAGACCCGTTTGCCAGAATACTGCAATATGCTTCTTTTAAAAAGGTACTAAGTTACACCCAATCAACATTCAATATGCTGTTTATTCTCCTATCATTTTTCAAGGGCCACCATAGGACCTGAAGTGCTTTAGGGAAATTCTATGTTGTTGACTGAATTCACATTAAAAAACTAGCTAAAAAAATATGAAATAAGATTGTATTAATTCATATCTGAAAAAGCACTAGGAAACAGAAAGATAACTGCTGATGCTGTGATAGCTACAGTGAAGCCTTAGCTCCCCCAACTGCTATGAAAATCCTTTCTAAAATGGTCAAAATTACCAACTAGATTGCCAAAAAGATTTTTTCTAGAAAGTTACTTCGACTTCTGGTCAGGTTTGGGTGCAGTTAGTATGCTTTTTGAAACTAAAACAGAACAAGAAGGAAGGAAAAAAAAAAAAAAAAAGAAAAAAAAGACAAAAAGAGATACCTATGCAAGATGTGTGTCAATCTAACCAAGGTCTTCACTACCATCAACCATGATTTCTGCAAACTTCAGTTGTCCTGAAAAATTAATAAGTAGTATTCAGTCATTTCATGGTAGCATGGTAGAAAGGCCTTTGTATTCTTCTACCAAAAGTGATATCCAAAGCCATCTCCTTGCAATACTTCCGCTTAGTGTTTTTTACCTAGCTAGTTTTTTACCTTACTAGTAAGTCTTGATGCTCAAAGAGAAAAGAATTTTCATCTAATACAGCAGAGAGAAATTTGCCACCTGCAGGGCCCACAGGTTAAAACAACTAATCCATGACCTACTTCTTTCCAATAACTAAATATTGGCTGTACAAATAATTCTGGGAGTATAGTACTTTACTGTTTCAATCCCACTATCATTCTGCATTACCAGCACACACACACACACACATATATATATTTATGCTGATATAATACTGTTGATATAAAGAGAGAGAGCATGCACCTGTGTATGCATGCAATGACAACGAAGTATTGAACTGTAGGAAAAAACCTGACGTTGTCAAGAACTGTCCTAAAATGCCATGACTGAGTTCAAGTCACCCATAAGATGGCAACAGCCATTGCAAACTGCAGGAATTAAAGCAGTGTGTGGAAAAGGGGGCACTATACCATGTGTACCAGGCAATTACTATCACTCTTCTGTATGTATAAATTATAGTGGCTGGATAAAGTGTCTTAATGCCAAACCTACACATTCCTCCCTACTGCTCATATAAAATGGCAAAATAAGGCCTTCAAAGTGTCAGCTACTCAAGAATCAGTAAAGCTTGCAAAATAGATATCTTAAGATATCTGTTAGAAGATACCTGTTATTTATCTGCCTAATAACTATTACCTGAAGATCTCTCTTAGACATTATTTAGAAACAAGTGACTACGATCAGTTAAAATATGCCAAAAAAATGCTGCAAAAGACATATGTAAAGCATGTGATTTGGTTGAACTCAATCAGCAAGACTACA